>NC_056732.1:468071989-468093985 GCF_019279795.1 Protopterus annectens
CTGAATTAGCAGACATAGTTAAATCCCTACTTCAACACATCCCCCAAATAGCCTATGTTCTTGAAAAGGGTGAACAGCAACAGTCATACATTCAAACGGGGGGGGGGGGGGCATCACCTGATGCAGGGATTTATAGACCCATACTGTTGACTCTCCTCATCTGTGAGGCAGACCAATGAGTCATCATGGACCTTATCAAAAAGGACATGGATAATCTCCCAGCTGTGTACTAAGCCCATGTTTAATTTGTTTAGGCTTCATCATGTCTATTAAATCTGTTTCATGTCTTCAATAAGGTCACCAAGGGCATACTTGAGGAAAAGGCTATCACCCTGCGTAACTTGACCTGGCCGAGGCATTTGACACAAATCCACATTCAAGTACTACAGAAAAACTGTCTTAAGTGAGTCTAAACACTTACATTACGAAGTGAGTACACAAATGGATGACATACTGTGGAAGACTGCAAATTGTGGACAATCACTGAATCCAAGAACAATATTAGCATAATGTGAAAGCATTAACACACACAAAGGATTGTTGCCAGAGACATGGAAATACAATAGATAAACAAATAACATGATTAGTTCCTTTATGAAAGCAAATACACAAGCTAATTACAATACAGACAGCACACCTCTATGAGCAGAACAAGTGGTATGTGACCTGGGTACCCAGGTAGATAGCAAGTGGAACTTCCAACATCATGAGTATGGGCAGGGCATCCACATCAAAGGATATTATAGTCCCATTGTTCTCAGCCCTAGTTACACCATTAATTGAGTACAATGCACCCTTTTGAATGCACCTCACAACGCTTCTTCCAAGGATGGTGCCACAGTGAGCTCCCACACATCTTATCAGCCATACCCAACTATTCTTTGCCATGTATAACCATTAGGAGTTGATAGTGCAGAACTCCCTTGAAGGTATTATACAAGATGCATGTGTGATATGTATTCCTGTGATGCACCCAGTAAATACATAGCTCATTGATAACATTGATGGCATAGGTTACATTCTTGCAAGTGTGGATTGTGACATATATATATGACATGCAAACCTGTCAACTGGTCAGGATTGCTCATAATTTAAACTACAGGTGTAACACTGTCCCTCTTAATATCTCTGAAAAGTGGTACTTTTTGAGAAAGGTGTGCTTGATTACCTAAGAGATTACTGAGTAATCATTACAGTTGTACATGTGCGTTCATGCAGAACATGTATAATAAGTCACAATCACATGTTTTATGTCAATGACACAGATTAATGGTGGCAATATTATTATATTGTCTATGATTATGCATGCTTCTCTCTACTATTTTCCACAGGCCTGTCGCTATGTGTTCTGATTGTTTGAGACCCATGGTGAGATTACATTAATATTTCAGCAAATCATTTTGCACATCTTCACAATATGCGCATACCCCCTATTTTACATACCGTCCTTGATAAATGTCCTCTCCATTGATCATGTCAGGGTGCTTATATCACAACCAATCATCTCTATTGATATGTGACCTTGTGTGACAATCATATAATATACAATAACTGTGTGATAATATGACAATACCTATACAGGAGGTGTAAACAGCAGTATGTACTGTATTATGTACATAGGTGATTACAGTTCATGCTACAGCGCTCTTGTCTTTGCTGTGTATGTACATTGACATGACCTCTGTTGTATATTACTAAGTTTCACTTGTCCTCTTACCCCCTCTTCATTCCTAACATCCATGTGTATGGCCCTTTTCAATACATGTACTTCCCCGGAATAGTGTATTTATAATCCAGTGTATGTACCCTTGATGATCACTACCAATACTTCATTTCAGTATGGCAAAAACAGGTTTACACAGTAGTCTGCACTGACTACACTTTCCTATAATGTGTTAGAACTGTATTCATTGCTTTATATTAAACCCTGGTTGTCATTGTGGCTGGCTGTACAATCATGCAGAACTAGTTTGCCCATAGGTAAACATGTCTGAATATCAGTAGGTGTTCATGCTGGTTTGCATGGTTTCCTGTCTGGCAACACTATTGTTGGCCATGAAACCTTGCCTGTATCTATGCAGGCATGATGCATGGCATGTATATGCAATGAGCACGGCAGCTCATCATGCAAACACATAAACTTCATGTAAACTTTGTGCTAAGCCTACATGGAGTTTATTGAATATCTAGGAAAGTAATTGCTATGAATTATAATGTATGAACAGAAATGATATTTGCCTAATAGAAAAATTCTTTGCTAATGCTCAAAAAGAAAATATCATTCCCGTTTTATTAGAGATGAAAGACATGTGTCTGGAGCATTTCTCCCTGGGCCTCCACAGAAAACTGGCTTTGTTCCAAGTTGGACTTTCCTAGTGAACACATGTTAAATAAATAAATAAAGACATATACTGATAGCTTCTTTATGGAAAAAGGATAAAGATTCAACCTTATATGTATCTTAGAGGTTAGTCTCTTAATTAAGTACGCACTATAAAAAATGCCAGTCCTCTGTAATAGATTCAAAGTAATATTGCCATGAAAATCAAACTAAGGTCATTATCAGAAGGTAAACACAATGTACCACCCAAACAGTAATATAACAATACCAAAACCACAAAATGCACACTCTATATGAAAACAGAATGAACCACAAACTGCAGATCCAAATTCCACTTTATTTTCTCTAGTGCTTCGGTCAAAGACCTTTAAGGATTAACACATCATGTTTTTAAAAAAGTCCCTTTATATACAAATCCAGTCAAATAAAACAATTAAACCATTATTCAATCAAATAAAATATTTCCAATTAACTTTGCAATTCAATCCTGTAGTAGTAAAGTATGGTATTTCAAAATAAAAACAGCAGATTCTTTAAAAAGCAAATGTTCTTTAAATAAATGTTCTTCATTTATTTTAAAATTCACTTGCTCCAAAATGCCACACTGTAATAATGAAGCATCACTATTATGTTTTTCTTTAAAATGTGCAGCCACCATCTTTTCTTCCTTTTGACTTTTGATGTCCCTAATATGTTCTAATAATCTCAACTTGAATGCTCTTTTGGTTTCATCAATATAGAATAAATTGCATGGACACCTCAACACATACATAACCCCAGTAGTATTACAACAAAAAAACCCCCCTAGGTACAAATCTGATATTATTAATGAACTTAAGAGAGCATACCACATAGTGGCATGCTATGCAATTGTTACAAGGAAAAGTTCCAAAGTTGGTAGGTTGTCGAATTAAAGTACAATCAGATGGAATAAAATTACCTTGGACCAACATATCTTTGAGATTTCGCCCACTTTTATATGACATACAGAGACTTATCTAATATTTAACACAATTTTTGTCTCTAAGTAAAAAATTCCAATAATATCTTAACAAAACACCAATTTTTTCACTCAAGATGGCATAAGTTGTAACAAAATACATTTGTTTTTCCTTACTTAACATGCTATTTTTTCCAGTTCTCTTAGTTTTAATGATTTGTTCAGGTATTCTTGACACTGCAGGTTGTAAAACCCTATGAATAGCTTCATCTACCACTTCTGGTTTATAGCACATATTCAAAAACATATCTATAGATTTATCTAATGCAATAAAAAATATTTTTCTTCATTGCAAATTCTAGAAAGTCTAAGAAATTCCCCATAGGGTAAAGTTGAAAGCAAATGAGGTGGATGACAACTAGTGCCATATAAATATTGGCTTCCATTCAAAAACTTTCTATGCACCCCATTGCATATTTCTCCATTTTCTAAACACTGCAGTGTTAAATCCAAATAAGTAACCTTATCAGCACATTGAAGCTCATCAAAAGATAAATTATACACATTCGTCTGCAGATCTAAAACAAACTGTACAACATCATATTGACCACCTTCACATATATAAAAATCAAGTCATCTCTGCATCAATAGTAATATTTAACATATTTTTTTCATAAAGTCATGTCTATATAAATAATCTAATTCAAAGTAGGCCATGAGCGGATTTGCATACATGGGGCCAAAAGGTGCCCCTGTTGCTGTACCTTGCCTCTGTCAACAAATCTCATTATTAAATCTGAAAAAGTTATTCTGTAGACAAATATATAGCAAATCTATAATAAAGTTGGTCATTATTAGAACATATTAGGGACATCAAAAATCAAATGGAAGAAAAGATGGTGGCTGCACATTTTAATGAAAAACATAATAGTGATGCTTCATTATAAGACCTCAATAACCCTTCTTCAGCTATGCTCCCACGAGCATTTTCTTTACTCTCCTTTCTCTATTAGCTGCTTATTTCTTATGGTACAACATTGTAAACATTGTATACAGCTTTCCATTACTAATTTATTTTCTGAAATAGTGCATGTATAGTGTATCCTCATTTTACTTAAAAGTATGTATATAAAACATCTTCTCACCTAATATCTGAGTGTGCATACTAAAGAAAATGTATAAACAATAAGTCGACACTCAGTGCTTTTCTGCTTATTATGCATACTTTCAAGGTACTTACTTGTAACTGTTTCCATATTATGTAAGTCTGAAATCCGTGTATTTCTGTACCGTATCTGTATTATGTATCTTGGAGCTTTTCTCCCCGGGCCTCCACTGAAAATGGGTCACTCTGACTCAGTGGACTTCCCTGGTAATCAAATTGGAAATAAATAAATAATAAATAAATAAAACTACTCTGGTACCAACACCTTTTCCCAACGGTTCTTGGAATTCATAAATTCCAACGCCCTGGATCAACTAATCCATTGTCCCAACAGGGGCTCCAGTATCGTAGACCTGGTCCTTACCAACATGGGAGATAGATGCTCCACACCAGTGTTCACCCCCTCATTGGTCAGGTCTGACCATAAGCAAATCACCCTTGACATCCACCTCCCACCCCCACCCCCCAGTAAGGAAACCTCCATAAAAAAACTTCTCCAAAGCCAGCTTCATGCTACTCAAGTCAGAAGTGACAAACTTCATGAGATCCATGCAGATAGGAGCTGAAAGTTCGACTGCTGAATCCTACACTAAGGCATTGTACAAGCACATCCTCTCGTGCATGAATCGTGCCATCCCAAATAGAACCAAAGGCGCTCTCCTCCAAAAAAAACGAAGCCAATCTGGTGGTCCCCTGCCATAAACAAACTATACAACAGAAGAAAGAAACTGTTGCAGAAAAGAGGAAAATCCCAGGATGCAAAAAACTCCCTTACCAGCCTCAGTAAGAAGCTGAGATCCCTCATAAAATCCTCCAAAGCTAGTTATGAAAATAAAATTGCAAAAGATTCCAAAGACAATCACAAGGCATTTTATAGTTATGTCAAGAATCTAAATGGCAATGCTCAGATATGCTCTGAGCTACAACATAATGGCATTAAATATACTGTTCCAAAGGATATTGCCAATATCCTGGCAGATCGATTTAGTGCCAACTTCACCCCCCTCTCACCCCATAAATGACCCATCTCAATACCAAAATATTGCCAAATTCCAGTAATCATGAACCACACTCTCGAAAACTAAGAATGCAGCATCCATGGGACCAGATGACATCATGGGCTGTGTACTACATGAACTACAAAATGAACTGGCACCTCACCTAAGTGTCATGTTTAATCATAGCCTCACCTCAGGCTTTGTGCCCACTGAGTGGTGCACAGCTACAGTTATCCCACTCCACAAGGGGGGATCCACCTTGGAACCCAGGAACTACTGTCCCATCAGTCTGATGAGCCTAATCTTTAAGGGCATGGAACGCATTATCATGGAACTTAGAAATAATGACATTGGCAACCTTCAAACACTGGACCCCACCCAGATTGGGTTTGTGAAGGGCCGATCTTGTCTCTTGAATCTAATTGACTTCTTTGAATCAGTCTCCAGAGCTGTGGATGAGGGTAAAGCAGTCCACACAGCCTATCTGAACCTCATCAATGCCTTTAACACCATCACCCACTCTGGAATCATAGATAAACTTACTAAGCTCTTATAAATCCCTACAGCATTCAATGGGTTGCCAACTGGCTAACTGACAGAACCCAGACTGTAAAAGTAGCCAACTCCAAATCCAGCTTCAGACAAATGACAAGTGGAGTATCTTAGGGTTCAGTCCTGGGACCGCTCTTGTTTGGCATCTACTTCTCTGAAGTACAGGCCAACACTAAGGGACTCAGGCTAACAAAGTTTGCAGATAACTGCAAACTGGGAGCCATTACTGAATCCCCAAATGACGTGGATATTCTACAAAAGGACCTTACAAAAACAGATGCTTGGTGCCAGAGCCATGGGCTCAAGCTTAATGCCAAGGAATGTATAGTTATCCCCTTTGGGAAAAACCATGTACCCATGAATTACCACATAGGTGGCAGTACACTAAACACCGAAAGTGTGATGAGAGACTTAGGGACACAGGTGGACAGTGGTCTCACTTTCGATAACCACATCGCCACAACAGTCAGGAAATACTTCTATGTGGCACACCTCATCACTAAAGGATTTTCATCCAGAAAAAAGGAGGTCATTGTCCCACTGTACTCATCCCTCATTAGACCCATTATAGAGTACAATGCCCCATTTGGTGTGTACCTCACAAGACATCTGCAACAGGTGGAAAGGCCGCAGAAATATCTCACTAAAAGAATCACAGGCCTAAAGCAGATGCCCTATGCTGACTGTCTAAAAAAACCTCCATATATACTCTGTGGCATATCATCTACTCAGAGTTGATCTCGGCTTAACATACAAGGCCATGTCAAACCCTGAGCTATTGGACATGCTCCACTTAAAAAATCCCAATCCCTCAAAGCCACATACTTCAGGGATCTAAACCTTCTCATCACAACGAACAAAACATGCTGGAGGGATAGGCTCCTGACCCAGAGACTCCCCATACTCTGGAATACACTGCCCATACTTGTCAAGCAGAGCGCCTCCTTAGCCCTCTTCCAAAGGAACCTTGAAGATTGGATGGAAGATAGGAAATTCACCCTGGGGATCACATCAGTTGCCCTGCTAGACAGGAGTCCAGGGAAGTAAATATTGTGGGAAGAAATATCCAGGGAATTGTTATGGCTAGGCTTGTATAGGCCCTAGGGCCGATAGCCTAGTGCCAACCTATGAACCTATGAATTAGGATCTGCAGTTTGTGCCTCATTCTACAGTATAACAATAATTGATTATGGTTAGGTTAATAACTGCAGCTGGTTTGGTACAATTACTTTGCTGGATATGAATAAGTGACCCCAAGAAACATGAATTTGATCATGGAAATTGCAGTAATCTTGGACTGCAAGTGGAACATTTTTGCTTTCATCTTGTCGCCTTGACAACACCACATTTTCCATTTCAAAGTCAAATTCAATATTGCAATAATATTTTGAACAAATTCATGTAACCTTTTTTCACACATTAAGGAACAAGGGTCATCACCTTCAATTCATGATCATGATATCTGCTATATGCAGCCTCTTACTATGGTTATACCCAGTAATTAAGTCAAATATTTGTAAAAGCATTAACATTCTCTGTAAGTGCATTGGTGCTTCATGCAGCAGTAGCTCCTTGCAAAAGTTTATGACAGATGTTTTGGTATATTTTGTAGTCATTTTTGACAAAAACTGACAGATGCATAGAACTCTAGGCATCCATAAACAACAGCCAAAAATCTTTTTCTGTGTCAGAGCATGTCCTGTTTTTGAATCAGTCATTGTCTGGTGGCATGGGGAATAGGCTGTTCTTGTAACAGTACTTCTCCAAAATCTGACTAGCATCAATCTGTAAAGCAACTCATTTTGTCACATCATAGTAATGTAACATAAGAAATTCATTCTGAATATCTAAACTGAGAAAATGTTTTCCTCTAACAGATCCTATGCAATAGTTTAAATATTTTTATTTTTAAACATATTTACATTATTTGGAAAGCAAGGAAAGAAAAGGAACATTGTTTTTTTTCTTTCAGAATTAATTAAAGCAACACTATTATCATTATGATGTGATAATAAAGATTCAAGTCTATTCCAATAATTCAATTTTAAAGGATTTTTCACGCCTCAATTTTAGTATATCTTTTGTTTTTTTTTTTAAATCAGTGGTTAAATAAATCTTCAAATGAAGGTTTAACATTTAAGTTCCATTTATTAGTTTGACCTTTCCTTTATTTGGAAATGTGCATCTGAAGTTTTATTTAGAATTTTTGATTATGTTAACCATACAGAGTCATTTTTGAAGTTTATGATAAATTATTCACCAGTTAAGATTAGTTTTCATGATGTTTGTATATAGAGAGCAGATGATGGATCTATTACGATGGGAGTTTATAGGAAACCTCGTGCTCAAAATACCTACCTACATAGGAAAAGTATGCATCGCCTGCATATTTTTCGCAATATAGTTAAAGGACAGGGAATCCGACTTTCAAGATTGCACGTATCTGATACTGATTTTCAGGCAGAGCAAAGAAATTTACAAATGAAGTTTAAGAACAGGGTTATACAGACAGAGACTTGGACATCCCTCTTCAAGAAGTGGTTGAAATGAGAAATAAAACTGCTAAACCCTATTTCTCCAATCAAGTTAATGTCATTGATAATAACAAGTGTGATATTGTTAGACATTCTTTGTCCATGACAGTACACTATACTACTGAATGTAACAACATAACCCAAATTATTCAGAAATATTGGCATATTTTAACATCAGAACCTAAGATTAGGGGTATAATTGGTGATACACCTTCTTTCTGTTTTAAAAATAACAGAAACATTAAGAGGATGTTGTGTTACCCTAAGAGTACAGAAATAACTGGCCAAGATGTAGCTATAGGCACTGTATGCTGCAGACAATGTAATTATTGTGTGTATATTAATAAGACTTCCCAATATAAGCATTCGGACACTGGATGTATTTTTTTAAATTTTTTTGTATCAGCAAATTGTAACACTGATAATGTTATTTATTTAGCCAGTTGCGATGAATGTCAGGCATTCTATTTAGGGAAGACTAATAGACCTCTTAAGTATCACATAAGAGAGCACTTATACAAGATTAGAACTAATTGCCTGAATAATGCCCTGGCTAAACATGTCAACGATAAGGGAAACAATCATACTTTCAAATTTATGATTATAGATATCCTGGTCCCCACAAGTAGGCTAGGGAATATTAAAAGCTAAACTGAATCAGTATAGGCTAAATGGATTATAAGAGTCTGGGCTGACAGTGGAAAAGATTTACATTATCGTGTTTCCCTTTACCCCTTCTTAAAGATGAAGGGGGCATGTTACAACAATTTTATTAGTTTGTTACATTGCTGTGAATATTATCTTTAAGACTAGTACTTGAGATGCTGAACCAATTAATAGTAAATTGGATAATTAGCTTAATTTGTCTCAGGTTATATTATATAACTGTATCAGTTATTTTTTGATTTATGGTCTGAAGAAGCATTTGTGTGAAAGCACTTACCTTTTAATAAAAATGTTTATATTCAGTGTTAATTTGGATGAAGCTGTCATATATTTGAATAAAGCCTGGGTCATGCTGTGGTCCCACTGTGTTTTGAATTGTGTGCAGTCATTTAGGTTTATATATAATTACCTAGAATATAGTCCATGAAATCATAAAAGGTAACTCAATTTCCCAGTTGTACTAAAAACTGTCCACCCAAACATTCTGTTTAGGATTATGCAGCATACAACTGAAGACCTAGAAAGTTAAACACTAATGAAGGATATTGTGCTATAACGTTTTGCACTAACTTGTAGATTTTAACCTTATAAATCCAGTGGACAATGAAAATTGCCCCTCCCCAAAATTATTGTTTAGTTAAATGATACATTTTGCAAATGGAAGTTAAATAATTTAAACCTAGATAAAGCTTTAATCTCCTGAGACAATCTATAAGAATTATAGGAATAACACACTTCACCTTCAGCTATAAAAATATAACAAAAGCAAGAAAAGCAAGACTCTTCAAACAAATGTAAGTTATATGTTTAGAAAAAATATAAAGACTTCAGGTACTATAAACAACATTTCCTTACTATAAGGAGATAGTAGTTTGACTGGGAATTAAACTACTCTGTCTACAAAGCTTGAATAGCAAACAGCAAACTAAAGCCACAGGAAACTATTTTACAATTGTAATAAAATTCTAATGATAACCTGAAAACTAACGGACAGCCCTGCCACACATACACATTTCAGTTTCTATTAAAGTTTTTACTGTGATTAACTAATTCCATATTTTATTATTTCTAGCTAACCAATTTTCCCATAACTTTATTATTTATATTACCTATATACAAACTTTTAAGCAAGTACAGCTGACTTATCAGCTGAATGAATAATGCTTAGATTTCTTACTGCATAATCACACAATCAGTATTCACAACAACAAAACAAACATTCAAAAGATAGTCTTTTCAATTTATTTTATCAAAACCACATATTTGTGAGAAACAACTATCAGTAACAACTTTATTGAAACAGTAAGCCTAAGTCCTACATAAAAAGCATACAAAGCACTGATGAGGGTTTATGAACTTGTATGTGAATAGAAAAAAAGTCACATAATCTCAAATACAACTGAAGACAAAATATCAAAATGACAAAGAACCTATGCAAATGAATTAGATTCTTAATGAAGACATAACATCTCCCATCACACTGCTTCTCATACAACCTCTTGCAGCAAGGAAAACAGGAGAGTGCCATCTATATCATATCTGATCTCTGTTTTCCATGTAAAACTATATTTATTATACCCATCACAATAATCTTATTAAAACTTACTAGAAAGGTTGAGTTACTGGTTGTTAAAGGCTTCTTTATTTATTATATATATTTCTTTCCTGCCTTGCCTGTATTATTACATCATTTAGCAAAGACAAGACTCACGCTTTGACTACTCTGGTTGCGGTAGCGTGGGAGTAAACCACTAGTAAAAGCTTGAAGAAAAGGAGACCCTCAAAGTAAGAAAGTAACATTCTAAATTCAAATCAGTTACTGTTAAGGTATTCAGCCTGCTTTTTTAATGGCTGCATCATTGTACACATACAGCAATGACAATAACTACAACAGCCATTCAAAACCATTTTTCAGGCCGCACCAAATAATTATGATTAATCTACACAGCATAAATGACCCCAACCTCAAGTACAAACAAATACACAACTCCTTTTCTTAAATAAAACAATAATTTCTAATACTATAATAAAGAGAAGTCTATATGTTAGAACCATGAATACAGCAAGAGGAGGGGAAGAAACACAAATGATTAGAAGTCCTTTGAAAGCATAGACTGTAAACTATAAAAAGAATAAGGAAAGGGATGAATCTAAGAAGCCACAAAACTATTACTCAGTTATTTATAATATGTATAGTTCAGCTTGGTCACCAACTCCAATTATATTATTATTCTTTAATAGATAATCCCCGGGATTCATGAAGCTCGGCGCAAGGCCGGCGTAAGGGCTGCGCCGGCGGTGCAGTGAATAGCCGGCGTAGTAGCGCCATATGCATATTAATGAGAGTGCACCGCAACCACAGACACATGCGTAGTGTACGTGAGCGAGCCCAAGTAGGATGCGTCTGGAGGCGTGGCTAAGCCGGCATGCGGTGAGCAACCTAATGTGCTGACTGCCACGGTCCGCCCATAATAGTAATGGCAGCAGCCAGGGCCCGTGCAGAATGAAACGCACGTAGAGTATGCAACATAGTACCCGTCCCAACTAAATGGAGAAGCAAATACAACCCACGAAGGCTTAAGTGTACCCATCCAAGGAGCAAAGGATACGCATGAGACCGCGTTTGTTCCGCAATGCACCGTCAGTGGTTATACTCAGAGAAGGTGTACAGCAGCATGTCAGCGCGCCGCACCGACATAGGAGTAGCGACTAAGGTCACCACCTGTCCCACTTTGCGAGGTGCAGTCCCTCTATGGGCAGTTGTGTCCCGGAAAAAAATATTAAAAATGGCAAATGTGCTAAGATTGTAGGACATAATGATATCCCGTATTTAATGTAATGGTAGCATGAATTGGTTATTTCTGTAACTGAAATACCTAAATGACACAAGAAACAGAATAAGCAACCAAACTGCCACAACAATAAGCTTTTATTTAGGCAAACAAGTGAAATTCTATGCTATATAGTGACCGTGTGTATGTGTCGGCCTGTAAACTCAGATGTGAGTCCCGGAAATATCCCACCTTGGCAACTGGAAAAGGTGGCAACCCCAGTAGCGACATGGGCATGGTCACCAGGGTTACCAGCTGTCCCAATGTGCCGTGGACGGTCCCTCATTGGACAGTTGTGTCCCTGCAAAAATCGAAAAAATGGAAAATTACCTGAGATTCCCTGCCAAAACTATTCCCGCAATATACATGTAATAGTAGCATAAAACATATAATTTGTATATGAAACACATACATGGCATAAGAAACTGACTAAGGAACCCAAATGCTAACAGAATAAGCGTATATTATGGCAAACAAGTAAAGTCCTGTCAACTCCACTTACTGTGGGTATGTGTTGTCCTGCAAAATCCGATGTTCCCACAAAACATGTCCCACTATGGTCATTGGAAAAGGTGCCAACCATAATGGTCACAAGCAGTAGTGACAGTACATAGCCAGGTAGCTGTGTTGACATAACAACAGGAAGGAACCAAGATACCTTAAACACAGGCAAACATGTGCATAGCAGCATATCCCACACCCAGCAATGTCTCTGTCGCATACACTGGATGGCGTATGTTGAAGTGCAATATCCAGAAGCAGAACCCATGCATTCAGATGTAATACACAATAGCCTCATTGTAGCATGTAAGTCCCACCCATGTACACCTGTGCACCCAAACCTGCAAGCATCCGTGTGCAGCTATACACCCACACACAATGTGCATACCTGAAATGTGGTAAGATGTTTGTGTTAGGCAGTGCCACGCGGGCAACATCATCCCACATGTCACCAACCCACCTCAGGTACAGATATGGAAATGGCTGCATGTGAATGTGTCTGCAGAATGTGAACATCCCGCATGTGGTATGTACCCGTCCACACCATATAGGTTTGCAGACGACACGGTGCACATAACTGTACACATGTGGACAAGTCGGGTTGTTGAACCACCGCATCGATGATTAGCTATGCAGAGAAGTCGAACACATAGAGCGGAACACGTGCCTACCAAACAGGACGTCCTAACAGGGTGCTAAAGGCAAAGAAGGGGAAGGTGGGACATCACATGTGGAGAGTAGCGTTGCCGGACGGCCAAATACACACGGTCAAGGTAAAGGACGGAACAACATGCATATGGCCGGATGGATGTTGTCCGAGAAATATATATAGAAACACATATGAAGTGCCAGTTTAGACTCGAAATACTATATAATGCATTGAATTGTACCGTACAATATGGCAGTAGAACTGATCATGCATGTAATTGGTGAAGCTAAGCTGTAGTGTGATGGAATTCTGACCCTGGCAGTAACCAGTGCAGCAGGTGTATGTCATTCAGCATTAGTCATCTGCTCGGTTAGAGAATAATAAATGTATGTACAGGTATATCTGTCATCCTTCCACTGAGGAGGATAGGCTTGTGAGCTCTATCTAACACAGAGTACAGCTGCTCACCAGAGAGACAAAGGAACCTAGTAGGAAATGGAGTGACGACCGGATCTGAACAGTGTTGGAACCGTGACAGAGCAGAATTTACCGAAGTACATTCTAATTGACTATGTGGCACGCAAGGCTGTGCTATCCTCATGGGAAAACATTTCATAAGCATTACCTTAGCACTGTTGTAGGAATACAATCTTGTGGACTATAGTGATGTAAATGCCCTGTGACTGACCACACCATTAATGTGTGCATAAGATGATAGTATACACAATGCTCATACAGCTGTAACATGTATAGAGTAAAACAAAAGTCTAAACTTGTACTGCATAGTTCTTTGCCTCCTGCTGCACAGTAGTAAAACGTTATTACTCTCAGCTCCCTGTGTTATTGACTGTCAGTTTGAAAAGATGAATGAGTGTAACAGGTTGATTTAAACAACGTAATTGACAGATGTGTATGTTCTAGCATGGGAATAGGTCAAGCCAACCATCACAATGTCCATGTGTACCACATACAAACAGCCAGTATCACGCAGTAGTAGTGCATGAAGGCATACACGACTGTGGGAATAGTACAGGACATATGGCACATGCCAAGTGCAGATGCATGACACAAACCCCAGGATGGGTGTCCCTGCAAAGAGGAACATGTGCCAACCACACCTCCCACAGATGTACCGGCAATAAAAACACATGGCAAACACACAGAAACACTACCGTCCAACACACGACTGCAATGGAGCCTGGTCAGACACCAACATGAAGCATGCACAAACAGGGACTTGTGTAATGTTTGCCTTAACACCCCCATAGGCCAAAGAAGAATAGAAAGAACATATGCATGTAATGTTGTGAAGGATGTGTGGTAGTCCTCAGTATCACAGTGTTAGGGACACAGATACACTGTCATCAACTGTGACATATGTGCACTGTACACAGCATACCTGCATGTAATACAGAGGACAATCATGTGCCACAGAAATATACACTGGATAAAGAGGATAGGGGATAGACAAGTGTAAATGTGACAAACTATGAATATAGGTTCATAGGTCCATAGGTACAGGGTAGGCCATCGTCCCAGGTTCAGCCATAACACTACACCATAGTTAGGATGACTTTGGCAACCTTCTGTGCTTCAGATAAAATACTCATGATATTGCTGTACCTCCGTCAAGCAGTGATAATGATGTAATCCCTGGCCTATACCTGCAATTCTCCATCCAATGGACAACATACCCGCGAACAAGGCTATGAAGGATCTCTGTCTCACATGTACTGTGATGTAGATCCACAGCATTGTGAGTGTCTGGGTGATATATGTGTCACTCAAACACATCCCATTAATGACCGTGACAAGGTTCATGTCACCTGCCCTAGTGGTTCTGAGGGATGCAGATACAGTAGGTGAAGCATACACATGACATATGGGTTGACATGGCCTGGTATGTCAGGCACAGGTCAACACTAAACAGCAGGTATGTGACTTAATGGGGCAGGGGTCCTACAAGTGGGGCAGCATTACACAAAATGATGTCATCCTGCATCTGTATGACAATTAACCTATGAGGGCTTCCCAGCTGCTGTAGGTGTATGGTCAGATACAGTCTGAATGGCGCAATGTAGTAAATCATAAGTGTAACACGTAATGGGTACAAGGAGACAATGACCTAGCCTGATGTAGATGTGAATCCCTGCACAAACAGGTGGGCAATGTAGAAGTCCCACAGAACCACGATAGCAACGTGTGTGTTGAATGAATGGTGACCGACAAACTCTGTCCCCTGATCCCTGGTAATCACCCCTGTGCTGAGTGGACAGCCACCTATATGCTGGACAGGGGTGACCTAGTACTTCTCGACAGGTATGATGTTGCATTACTTAGCATTTAGCTGTGGGCCATGTCCCTGACAGCAGATATGCATATCTGGGAGGCCCCTTCGAAGGATATCTGTGTCAGATGTCCGTCACACTATGGCACCTGTTTTGCAGTCATCTACAAACAATGTTGCCCATAACACCCCTGTGTGTGCCTGTACCGTGGAAATGTAGATGTATGACAGGAGTGGACCCACGGAAGGGCCCCATGGGACACCACATACGACAGGCAGTAGGTCTGACATGCTGCCAGCAAGTATGACCGTGTGGGTTGTGTCACATAGACAGTGTACAACACATTCTGTGATGTACGTGTTCACATCCCAGCCAATGGGTTTATCAACGATACCTGAGGGGGGTAATGTGGTGAAGGCCTTTTCCAGGTCGAGGTAGGCTGTATGGACTGCAACACCCCATCAATGGCCTCGTGACTGTCCCGAAAATGTCAACCATGCTTTAAAGGCATGAACCGCCCTGAACAAGACAAACCATGTTGGATGCAAAGTATGTATGTCCCCTATGCATTCATGTACGAGCCGCAGTATGATCCCTCCCCATGTCTTTGCAGATAGGTCTCCTCATGGTAATGGGACAGTAATAACCAGGCTCAGTGGAGGCATTGGCCCTGTGACGTGGGACTACCGTTGCCATGCGACACAACCTGGGTACCTTACCTGAGGTGAGGCTACAAAGAAATAGCTGTCCTAACTGTGGGTCTAATTCCTCAATGAGATAGTGGAGTACACAGTGGGGTCACCAGCTGGTCTCATGGATGCTATGTCCACTACCCTGGAGAGAGCATGTCTCACCTGTGTGTCACAGAACATTTGGTGACCACAAACCGCTGGTACAGACATCTCCTCATGTGTGGGGGAGGGTGTGGAGATGTCCTCACTGGACTTGTCAGCCTGTATGTTGGCAATGTGTGTATGTTGAGTAAACTCCACCTCTTTGTGAACCTAGTCAGAGCATATGTGGGAGTGACCTCCCAGGTGTTGAGCATAGCAACTGAAGGTGGTATGATTGTCAGCCAGGTCCATGTAGGTATATCTGTGGAATGTGCCCTGGACCATGGCATGACAGTGTGTAACTCTACACATATGATGACCAAGGGTGTCATACCTCACAAGGTGTCTGCTCCACCTTGTAGTAGCCACCTCCTCATGTTGTACATCCTGTGTATGGCTGGGGTACACCACACTGGACGCTTGGCATTGGTACAATGAACCACAGTTGGGTAAGTGAATGCCTGGTTCATGCAGTCCTGTAGGTACTGGTAGATGGCAAATGTGATTGATGCAGTGGCTGCAGTACTGTCGACCACTGGCTCAGGGTCCTTAAAGGAGACCACAGTAGTGTGCAGAATTGTGTAGTCTGCCTCTGAGCAAGCAATGTGTATGGTAACTGGCAACACTCACAGCAACGGATGCCAATAGCAGAAGCCAATGTCCAAATAACATAGATTAACTTCTGCATGACAATATGTCTTATCATACATGTATTGACACGTGTCTGCTAATTACAATTGCAAATGGCCGGTAAGACTGGCCTAAAGTTCCCGTGATTTACACAGTCTGGAGGTGTTGTTCCGATAATAAAGTGGCAATACCTCCCAATCGTGACCTCTGGGTATTAAAGTGGTTGTTAACCTGCAACATTGGATGTACACCATTGGGTTCTGGTGTCGGAAAACATGGTTCCTGTACCACTACACAGTATGGGTAGTCAAGCAGACATCCGCGATTGTTGAACACACAGCATCAGTGAAACCCACTGCTCACAAGGACACAGTCCGACAAGCTCTTCACTTTACATATGCACAGTGGTGTCCATTGTAGGACCCAAAAATTGTCTAATGACAAGAATGATGCCTTATTTCAACGCCTACGTGAACTCATTGTCGTCACAGGTACACATATGCACCGCAAGCGTGTTTAATGTTGATGATAGCTGTCCATGAAATGCAGCACAGATGCACAGAAATACCCAGGGTACCGGGTCCATAGAACTGCGTCCACATCACAGTCCCGCACACATGAAGGATGTGTAATGGGTACTGTCGATTGTTGCAGTCAAGGGATTCTGGGTATGTAGACTCTGGGCTCGGTGTTGTTTCGCAGGCAATCCTTTGTCCCGCCCCGTGGGAGGGATGTGTGCGTAGCACCTGCCTTACTCTCCGCTAATAATGCAAACCATCCACCGGAGAATGCTAAATGCAGGTGTGAAATGTGTACAGCCCCATACTAGTGTCCAGTAGGCAATTGTCATGGATGGACAACTGTATGGCCAGGATGGCACCCACAACTGCAAACCCGGGGAAATTACACAGCCGCGGTAAGGCATAACACAGGAAATACACATAGGGACTACAGTTGACATTCCACATACAAAGTCGGACCGCCGTGCCAACACCGGCGTACACAGCACTCAATCTGCCAGCAACAGAATGAGGAGCACCCGCTACCATACAGCGGAACAGATGTGCGACCTGTGGAACACATACTAATGGCACACCCACAACGTCAAGTAGGATATGTAAACTATGGCATTCCCACCTATGAAGACAACATGGTTAAATGAATACATAGGTGATCAACATGTTCCGGTGGTGTTATGTTGGAAATACAGTGACGGATATGTCCCATTGGGATGTCTGAGGTTTATAACCAGCATCTTTGGATGTATGACATTTGTTCACAGTACTAAATCACCTGGTTACGTAGCACCATGTAGAATGGGTAGTCAAATAGACATCCGCGATTGGGGAACATACGCCAGCAGTGAAAAGCACTGGCCAGGTGGACACAGTCCAGCAACATCTAACCTGACATATGCACATTGGTGTCCATTGTAGGACCCAAAAATTCCATTCATTGAATGCCTGCTAGCTTCCTGCATTACCCACGTGAACTCATTGTCGTCACCACGTCACAGGTACACATATGCACCGCAAGCGTGTTCAATGTTGATGATAGCTGTCCATGAAATGCAGCACATATGCACAGAAATACTCAGGGTACCGGGTCCATAGAACTGCGTCCACATCACAGTCCCACACACATGAAGGATGTGTAATGGGTACTGTCGACTGTTGCAGTCAAGGGAGACTGGGTATGTAGAATCTGGCCTCGGTGTTGTTTCGCAGGCAATCCTTTGTCCCGCCCCGTGGGAGGGATGTGTGCGTAGCACCTGCCTTACTCTCCGCCAATAATGCAAACCATCTACCGGAGAATGCTAAATGCAGGTGTGAAATGTGTACAGGCCTATACTAGTGTCCAGTAGGCAATTCTCATGGATGGACACGCGTACGACCAAGATGGCATCCACAACTGTAAACCCGGTGGAACTACACAGCCGCGGTAAGGCATAACACAGCAAATATACATAGGGACTACGGTTGACATTCACCATACAAAGTTGGACCGCCATGCAAACACCGGCATACACAGCACTCAATCTGCCAGCAACACAATGGGGGAGCACTCGCTACCATACTGTGGAACAGATGGGCGACCTGTGCAACACAAAGTAATGGCACACCAACAACGTCAACTGGGATATGTAAACTATGGCGTTCCCACCTATGAAGAAAACATGCTTCAATGAAGACATAGGGGATCTACATGTTCCGGTGGTGTTATGTTGAAATTACAGTGACGGATATGTCCTATTGGGACGTCTGAGTTTTATTTGAAGCAGTTGCTAACCTGCATCTTTGGATGTACACCAACTGTTCACAGCTGTAAATCACCTGGTTACGTAGCACCACGAAGAATGGGTAGTCAAACAGACATCCGCGAATGGGGAACTTACAGCAGCAGTCAAAAGCACTGGCCAGTTGGACACAGTCCAGCAACATCTAACTTTACATATGCACATTGGTGTCCATTGAAGGACCCTAAAATACCTGTTCACATAACTCACTCCAGACGTTTACGAACAACAGACGATGCTATAGCCATGGCTACGGCACAGTTAGACATATGCACCACCAGCGTGTTTAAGGTTGATGACAAGTGTTCATGAAACGCAGGACATATGAACAGAAATACCCAGATCGACGTGTCCATACATTTGCGTCCACATCCCAGTCCCGCACGCATGAAGGATGTGTAATGGGTACTGTCGAGGGTTGCAGCCATGGGATCTTAGGTAAGCAGAAATGGGGCTTTGTGTTGTCTGGCAGATAATCCGTTGTCCTGCCCCGTGGGAGGGATGTGTGCATAGTACCTGCCTTACTCACCACTACTAATGCAATGCATCCACCGTAGAATGCTAAATGCTGGTGTGAAATGTGTACAGCCCTATACCAGTGTCCAGTAGGCAATTCACATGGATGGACAAGCGTATGACCAAGATGGCACCCATAACTGCAAACCCGGTGGAATTACACTGCCGCAGTAAGGCATTACACAGGTAATACACATAGGGACTACCCTTGACATTCCCCATACAAAAAACACAGACAACCAGCTGAAGAAGTCCAAAGCAAAGACGAGGTACTGTAGACACCGTCAGCGACCACTCAGAGCCCACCAGGAATTAAATGCAGTCACCATAGTTTATTGAAGCTCTTTTCGTTTGCTTCATAAGCAGACTTATTCAGAATACATACAATGCAGTCCAACCTACTACATTTAAAACACTTAATTGGTCATTAAATTAGATGTGCTAAGTATTACTTAATTGCCTTAAAGGCAAACAAGCAAACAAACTTTACTTGGGTTACAGATTCCACACAGTGAGTACATCAGACATTGCTTCGAAAGGTACATTCTTCATAGAAAAATAGAAATATATGTATATATATGAAAGAAGAACCAACATAATGTTTTCCAAATGACTGACTGTTTAAGCTACATATATATGTTCTACGGATTGTGCCAATATATTAAAAGAACTACAGACACCTAGTAATATAAATGAACCATAATATATAGAGATAAACCGTATGATTATGACTAATGTAAAATAGACCAACGAAATGTAAAGATTCACAATGTGGTAAAGTAAATATTCATTTAGAAGGTTAGTTAAAGAAATCAATTCAGACATCCTTGTCAAAATACTAACACAAGGCCAGCGAGGTGGTTGGCCTCACATGTACTGGGATGTTGTTCCACAGCATAGTGAGTGTCTGGGTGATGAATCTGTCCCACCAGCACATTCTATTAATGACACTGTGAAGGTGTACGTCACCTGCCCTTGTGGTTCTGAGGGATCTAAATTCTTTAGGTGAAGCATAGTCATCAGATCTGGGTCCGACATGGCCTTGTATGCCAGGCACAGGTCACCTCTGGGCAAGTGGTATGCGACTGTATACAGCTGGAATTCTTTCAGTCGGTCAGCATAACACATATTCCTGAGACCCTGCATCTGTTTGTCGATGAACTGTTGGGGCCTGTCCAGCTGCTGCAGGTGTCGGGTCAGATACATTCTGAACGGGGCATTGTACCCAATCATAGGTCTAATGAGTGATGAGTACAAGGGGACAATGACCACCCCTGATCTAGATGTGAATCCCTTCATGATGATGTGGGCAATGTTGAAGGTCTACCTAACTACGTTAGCAATGTGTATGTCGAACGAACGGTTAACAACAGCCCGGGTCCCCAGATCCCTGGTAACTCCCTCTGTGCTCAGTGGATTGCCACCTATATGGTAGCTAGGGGTAACCTTGTTCTTCCCGAAGGGTATGACTATGCATTTCCTGGCATTTAGCTGTAGGCCATGTCTCTGGCACCACTTATCCACATCTGTGAGGCCCTCCTAGGTTCATAGGTTCATAGGTTCATACTAGGCTATCTGCCCGAGGGCATTTACAAGCCTAGCCCATAGTTTTGTGGCTTACGCCACCCCTTTAGTATGGGGAACTATACCCATTATTTTGCTGTGCCTCTGTCGAGCAGTGACACTGAGGTAATCCCTGGGGTATATCTGCGATCTCCCATCCATTGGTCAAGATTTCTCTTGAACAAGGCCAGCGAGGTGCTCTGCCTCACATATACCGGGATTTTATTCCACAGCATAGGGAGTCTTTGGGTGATGAATCTATCCCTCCAGCACGTCCTATTTATAGCCATGTCGAGGTTTAAGTCTCCCGCCCTTGTGGCTCTGACGGATCTAGATTTTTTCAGGTGAAGCATATTCATCAAATCTGGGTTTGACATGGCCTTGTATGTTAGGCAAAGGTCACCTCTGAGCAAGCGGTAAGTGACTGAATAGAGCTGGAGTTCTTTCAGTCGGGCAGCATAGGACAGACGTTTGAGACCCTTTATCCTTTTGGTGAGGAACTTTTGTGGCCTCTCCAGCTGCTGCAAGTGTCGGGTCAGATACATTCCGAATGGGGCATTGTACTCAATCATTGGTCTGATGAGTGATGAGTATAGGGAGACTATGACCTCCCTTGATCTAGATGAGAATCCCTTCATGATAAGGTGGGCAATGTAGAAGGTCTTCCTAACTACTTTAGCTACATTCCGCCTG
>NC_056732.1:468094485-468341985 GCF_019279795.1 Protopterus annectens
CGGGCCGGCGGCGGTGTGTACCTCCGCCCTCATATCCTATGGATGTGACACGCACATATCCCGTTACTGTACCGTGGCCTGGCGATCATCCCGACCCGCGGATATGTATTGATGCAGGTTGACATTTCCATGGCTGGCATTCCCTGCTCTGCCCACCCTCCCGGATGATCGGGTTGTCGTTCACTATGTTTACTATGTGGAGATTTCGCGTCTTACTTATCTGTAAACTTGCATCCCTGGGTTCCAAATTAACCTGTTGTACTTTATATCTGTGTATGTGTACATATATTTCTACGTGTGTACTGATATCTATTTCGTATCTGTGTATGCACATAAGTACATATGTAGTCGACTTGCGGCGATAGTGGCAGCATCGGCTACGCCGTCTGCTGTAGAACCGCGTAGCGGTTGAGGTGTTGGCGCTCCATGCTCTGCTGGCTATTGGGTGTGCAGTGTTTGGGTGGTGCCTTTGTTGGAGTCACACAGGTCCCCATACGGTACACATTACGGGCGGACATGTTTGTGTGGCGTCCATTTCACTGTGTGTGCAGGTTAGGAGGTGTCAGTCCATGGGGCCTACGCTGTCAAAGTATGTGCTATGCGTTCCCTCTTTGCCAGGGCGTAGGCATATTGGCGCCTACATCTACCTACTGGGGCTGGCACAGTGTGTTCATGGCGCTGAACGCCCTGTGCCTGTGCTTGCCTTGGCAGTTGTGGCGGGCTTGGTGGCCCTAGACCATTATGTCCCTGCAGCAGCTGTTTCCGCAGAATCATATTGTGTAGCATACAACATACTATGAATATGTGGGCACATGTGCCTGGAGAGTACTGCAAGGCTCCACCGGATGTGTCCAAGCACCAGAACCGTGATTTCAACATCCCAAACACACGCTCTATGATTATTCTGGTTTGTGCGTGTGCCTCATTATGGCATTCTTGCATGTGTGTGTGTGCATTTCTGATGGGTGTCATCATCCACGGCTCCAGTGCATAGCCAGCATCCCCCACAAGGTGACCTTGTGTGATGTCCCCTGGCGAATACCTGATACAGCTGTGAGGCATGCCAGATATGGGAGTCGTGGTAGCTTCCAGGGCTGCCAGCACACACATCCATGATAATGCCCTGCGCATTGCACCAGACCTGGCAATTGATGGAGGGGTATCCCTTGCAGTTTATGTAGCGTCTACCCTGCTCCCGGCGGTGACTTGATTTCTATGTGCGTACAGTCTATCGCACCCAGTACCTCCGGTATTGTGCCACACGGTGGAAGTGGCGATATTGCTAGCCAACTCCTCCTGAGATCTGGGGAAGTTTATATACTCATGGGCATGTAACATGGCATCCAGGAACTGGTGTAGTACCCTGGATGCTGATGCCTGTGAGATACCCATTATATCCCCGGTTGGCCTTTGAAAGGTACCTGTAGCCAGTATTCGCAAGCTCACACATACCTTTGTGTCCACTGGGATGGGCTCCCCTCTGTTGTCTCTTGTTCTCAGGCGTGGCCGGCACAGCTCCACTATTTGCTGTAACGTGTCCCTGTCCACCCTGCAGTGCTCTACTATCTCCAGGTCTTGCAGCCCCTGGTAGGTCACCCTTGGTCTGAACACTCTCCTTCTCCTATGAGGCCTACGGTGGTTGTCGGCACCCTCCTCCGCAACTCCGTCTGTCTCTGACACATACCTATGCATCACGGCCACGGTGGCACCCAACATATACATATTAAAAGTTCCCCGTGTGTTTACACCCTACGGTGCGGCATTTGGGAAATCGCGCTGTGTGTTGTGTGCATTCACACTTTATACTGTTCTGCTGTATACCTGGTGATGTCATTGGGTATGTCTGTGCAGCCGTATCTGTGGATTATCTTCGGTGTTTTACCGTTGCAACTGCAACGGTATTGCCTTTAGTGTTACATTACAGTTGCCTGCATTGGCTTAGCATCTTACATTACTGTTTCTGCACGTTGCACCTACAATTGCCTGCAGTGCATCCTGCAGGCACATGGCATATGATGCATTTTGTCTGCCGCCGTTATGCTACCTCTGTACTTGGCTGTGCTATTTCGGTTCTTTGCTCTTTGCATTTCTACTACATCCCCTACTATCTTTGCATTCCTATGCCTCCCCTTTCCCGTTTTGCAGGAGTCTGCATGCAGAGTTGTCAGCTGCCGCCGTTTGCCCTTCCTGGATTGATTGGTGTTGATTGCTCATTACGGCTCTAATTACACTGCTTCCGCATTTCCTCATATTCTCCGCATTACCTTCCTATATCTGTGGTTGTTGACGGGGAGGCCGTCACATGACTGGGTTGGGGAACGTGGTCATCCTCGTGCACATGCATCTATGTGGGCATTATGTACTCTCAGCGCATCTATTTCCTCACACGCCGATCCTGCTGCTGTGATGTGCATTGTACAGCCCATGTTTGCTGGCCTCCAATGTGCTTCCTCCTACAGTGGCACACCCCTCTGCGATTGACATGTATCCCATGTAGGCCACTCCTCGGTGTACTACCGCTGCACCATTTGCTCCATCCTTACACCGGCGCTGGTTTTGCGATTCACTATTATCTGCCTCATTTGCATGGCATTGACTGCTAATACATGGTTACGGCGCCGAACACTGCCGCCACTCCTTGACAACCCTTGCGCTGGGGTTGAGGCTTTCCATACATACTATGGTGTGTGGTGGCTGTGCATCTGATGTGTATTATACTGCTCTTTTAGGACATTCTCATATTATTTAATTGTTTTGCACCTTCTGTGCACATATCCGGGGGTTCTGCTGTGGTTTCTGCGTACATAACAATTATGTCATTATTTACAGTTTGTGCATGTTTTCTTTGGACATTCTCGGTGCCTTTCGCCATTGGCATATTGCACCTGTATGGTACCTGATGTTGACAGCCTTCCATTACTCCTTGGTCATGTTTGGCTAAATGTAAACCGTTTTTTTGGTTTACATTGCCGTGCCCTTACGCTACGCCTGCCCAACTTCGTGGATCGCTATTTGCCTTCATTTGCATGGTGCAATACCGCACACAGTGTGATTAGCATACCTACGCCAGGGGCGGTGCAGGTCGGCTGCGCCGGTAGTGCACGTGGGATTGATTCATACCTGAATCGCTCGGTGGCCATATTTGGCTTTATAACGCTGACGCTATGCGGGCGCCTGGCGCAAGGTTCATGAATCCCGGGGAATGTCATTATTATATTTTTGTGTGATTTAAATGTTTCATAAACATTCAAACTAATAATTTTATTATCAAATTCTATATATATATATATATATATATATATATATATATATATATATATATATATATTTTTTTTTTTTTTATGGACTTACTAGCTTCCAAATAAATATTTTTGATGATTAATTTTATATATGTGCATGTGTGTGTGTGTGTGTGTGTGTGTGTGTGTGTGTGTGTGTGTGTGTGTGTATGTGTGTAAAACAAAATGAAAAAGGAAAACCAGTTGCACAGGAATAATAACAGCATATGACATGCTCAAAAAATTGTTGTCATAAATACTGATGTAAGATCCAAGTTAAAGATCACCTTGCATTCTTACTAAAAACAAGAAAACAGGTTTCAGGCTGGTATTGCTTGTTTAACCCATGGTTTATTAAGGAAAAACAAAAGATGAATGTTTTCCTCAGAACTACATTTTGTTGTCTGTATACACACACACACACACACACACACACACACACACACACACACACACACACACACACACACACACACACACACACACACACACACACACACACACACACACACACACACACACACACGCACACTAATTAAATTAGAAACTTAGTGTGTGTGTGTGTGTGTGTGTGTGTGTGTGTGTTTTGTTTTTTTTTTACTTTATTTGTGTGTGTGTGTGTTTTTTTTTTGTTTTACTTTATTTTTGAAAGGGTGAAACCCATACATTGGAATGTAAATATATTTGACAACCTTAAAGCATTGTATTCAGTAAATAAACAAACTGTCATTTATTCTTAAGTCCTTTTCACTTTGTATTCATTTTCCAAGAGTTTACTTCACACTCTATTCTGTTTTTTTGGTACCAGAAAATTGTTATTTTTTTCACAAAGTTTGAAGCTTCTTTTAAGGTAGTAAACATTTTTGTACCCTCAAGAAGCTGTATTTTAATTCTTGTTGGAAATAGAAGATTAATTGTGATGCCTTTCTTTAAGTTTTTAATAAGTGGCAAACAAACTTTTCTTTTACTTATGACAGTTGCAGAATAATCACTGACAAAATGAACGTTTTCTCCTATTTTAATAGGAGGGCTGGACCAAGCTGCTTTTAATATCGGATCTTTTTCCATAACTGACATAAACTTCACCATTGAAACAGGGAGGAATTTGTTCCCTTTTTGATTGTGATAACGAAGATCTATGAGCTCTCTCTATCCTGAAAGATAGTGCCTCAAGTAAGTTTAAGGTTTTGTATAGCCATCTAGTTAAAAAAGTAATAATGTTATTATCTTCATATTTAAGTAATCATGTTATTACTTTCATATTTCTCCTGCATTCCATATATTCTTATATTGCTTCTTCTAAGTTGATTTTCCATTTCATCTACTTTCTTGGGTCTATATTAATACATCGAACCATCACTTCAATGAACAACATTTCCCCTCTGTTGTCCCCCCCCCTTACCCCCACTAATTATATATACCAACTCCAAGGTCACACTACAGTGAGGAAAGAGCAATATTTGCAATTTCACTCTACTATGATCTTAGTATGAACAGTACTACGAACAGCATGTTCAGTGTAATTGCACTGAAAATGCCAGTCACTGAACTGATTTTTTGATGAACTGATAGCGACCCACTTTCTCAATAAGCCAATTTATTTTTTAAAGAAAATCTGTCTATATTTCACTTTCAGCTATCCTTCCATGATCATTCAAAGCTTCTTCTATACTTGTTATTTGAACACTCTGTTGTTTAATAAGACTACCCAGGTTGTCAATCTTATTATTATTTTCTTTCTTGAAAGTGTTTATTTTCAAATCCAGCTTATCTATTTTAGTCAGGATGTATTGAATATTGGATATTAAAGATTGGATTTATTTCTTAAGAGATGGTTCCTGATTGTTGTTCCTTGGATGACTCATTTTAAAGTATCTTAACTTACATTTCTGAATGAAATTCTGACTGGAAAGTTATTATATAAGAATAAATTAAGTATACCCAATACTTCTTTGGTCTTTCACAATCTGAATAATGTTCTTAATTCTTCAAAATAATTGCTGATTATATAAAATAAGTCAGAATGTATGATTTATGTTACAGAGCTTCTTTCAGATAATGATTTCTTTTTGCAATCTTGGTCATGCCCCCCCAATGCCATGGAACTCTTGCAGCAGCACTTTGTTTCTCGAAACCTGACAGAAAAGATCTCTCAAAGATATCTCACATATCCAAACACCTCATATTGAAGAAAGTCATGCCAAGTAATCTTTGCAGCTCTGTGTCTCTGTTCTAAGTAGCTGACATACACACTTGGATATTTGATATTCACACACACACACACACACACACACACACACACACACACACACACACACACACACACACACACAAATACACACCTGGGAAAGGCTGGCACAGATTCTCTAAAACACCAGCCACAATGAAAGGTTTTAATATATTTAATAATAAATAATAAAAGAACATGAAAATAATAAAACCAGAGTTTCAATCACGGGAGATATAAAAAAAATAACATAGTCGAAAAGATTCACACAGATGCAGAAAGACAATACTTAACTAATCTGACTATATTTTCCTGACTGACTAAAGAATTACTGTTCCCTGGTAATTTACTAAAGCAAGACCAGATGAAGTGTGTTGAGTTGCTTACTACAGCAAGGGGAAGATGAAATGTGTGGATGTGTGATATTCTGTGAGAGATCTTTCCTTTCAAACAAATTTCTGCTGCGAGAGTTCCATTGTATTTCTCACTAATATCTAAAGAATCATTCCAGTGCCGATTATAGAATGGCATCACATATGGTCACCTGAATCTGGTACAATACATACCCTGAGCTTTGTTAAGATCTGTTGCAGCAAATTTCAACCTAATTTTCAAAATTAGGTGGACTGAGATTAACCTCTTCCCTTCCAGACTTCTCTGTTAAAACATATACATTTAATCAGTTATAATAATACTGTCTGACATACATGTATATCTCTTTTCTGTCTAGTAGGACCCACTTTTGATGCATTTTTAACACAAGCAACTTTACAAATACATTTTAACGCAAGCATCTGAACAAATTAGTGTTATAGTCAAATAATATAAAATTATTTACAAAACTCCAGCTAGCTGTACTGGCATTTGTTACACATGCACTGCCCTACTCTCCCTGGCACAGATGGCACTACCTCATATCATTATAGCTGCTACCAAACAAAGAGTGATGAAATGCTTCAACCCTGATTCCAAATGCAGTCCTCTACCAGATTACATCCCTTGGCACCTTGTGCCTGGGATTGCTGCTCCCTTGAGCCCACCCTAACTACATCCTGATTAACAGTTATATTCATAACATCCTCTAAACTTTTGTTGATCTGCATAGGTTTGTACTAGGCTAACTGCCTTCGTGGGTCATTTTAGGTCTAGCCAATTACCCCATGTGAGAATAAAACCCTGCACCTTTGGTTTATAAGGCAAATACCTTAACCATTATGCCAGCTTCCCACCCCCACATGACAGCTCTCTAAAACATCTATGGTGATAATGAATTTTTATGTGGCATTCAAAGGAAACTATGACTTTCTAGAATGGAAATATAGCCACCTGTACACTAACTCGGCACGTAAAAATCTACTGCCAATCATTAGCGGACTGGAGTTCTGCTGTGGCTTCCTCTAACCAGGAAAAAGCCGAAAGACACAACAACAACACTAATTTAGGCAGTGAGGCATTGTGAGTTCAGTCTTTCATGATCTCATGGCATGAATTTTCAGCTCAGAGAAAAGGTGAAGGAGGCCAACCTTATTAACAAAATACAATACTACACGTCTTGCATTGAAGACTATGCAATTTGGTATTGGTAATGAGGTCATACCCAACTTCAACAGTTTATTACTTAGACATACTTCAGAAATGACCAGTATTCCTTAAATGTTGATGTTGCTTTTCTGACCTCTATGCTAAGCAACTTATGAACAAGGAAGGTGGTTCAGTACAATCAGATGCACTGCATCAACTATAGGTATGTGGCTCTGGTACTATAAATTAGGCACCTGGGATCAGCTTATATCCATCAACTTTAAATAATGTATGGTCTTGTGGGAGAAATATTTTTACATGTGTGCTGCTTTCAGGGAGCACAGTAGCTACATAATGTCATAAGCATATTAAGTCTTCTATCTTTTATTTGCTCTGTTACAGTATTATATGCCTAAAACAGTTCAACATGTAACTTATACCCACATCGTAGTCAGTAGTCAGCTGTACCTAAGGTATTAACTTGACAACACTATCTACTTCTGTTACACAGTTTGCAGCCCTTACAGAAGTAGCAGGCCACAGTTTAAATTATAGACACATTTTACATAACACTTAATTACATCTTATACTGGTATTCAATAGTGTCATTCGGCTTCACCATAAAATGCATCTACTTTAGCACATAAGCAGAGGAGTATATGATCACATAATGCCACCAATTATATATGTATACAATGCTGTCAGAGTCTAGCTATTAGTAGGTGAAAATTTGTATGAATTTATTAACATAGTGGATAAATGTGTAGGTGGAGTGATCTGAGATGATCCTTTTCAACTACAGTAAGGAGACTGCAACAAACAAGTATTTCTGCAGAAATTTCCATAAAAATACCACAGATACGTAATAAAGATCCAACTGCCCTAAAACAATTGTTTCCACACTGGGAAGTATAGGTGATTTAATGACCCATAAGTATCTAATGTAGGAGACAGAGCCAAAATGCTTTAGTCTGCATTGTCTCAAAAAATCATGACTGATTGTACTCACAGGTTACACAGAGAGGTTATCATTACATAGAGATGTGTGTATTGCCCACCCCAAAAAAATAGCATTTTTCTCATTAATGTTGCACACCATACAAATACAATTTCATTTCTAAGCAGAGACTGTTGGCACTCACAGACTAAAATGATGTTGGTTAACTTTATGTACTTGCATAGAAGATTCTTTACCATAAAGAAAATAGGAGTTTTTAGTGAGAGACAAATATTACTTAGTTTACAGTTGTCCACCTCTATGCTGATCCACTGGCAGAGCTTCTCCCTGTGAAGTTGGTAAGCCATGTTTAAATAACAAATGGAGATGAAAAGAAGGAAGGATCATGCTATTTTCACCAAAAATCTGGATATTATGTGAAAATCTGGGCAGTTGAGAGGTATGCCTCAGCCAAGAATCAAACTACAGAACCTCTTGCTGAGAGTCGACAACACAAACTGCTGCAGTCTTTAGTGTGCTCAACAGTGGGACTTTATATAAGTAATATGGTTGGGAAGTCTTTAGTGTGCCCAGCAATGAGATTTGATGTATATAAGTACTATAATTGTCAAGTCTTTAGTATGCCCAGAAATGGGACTTTACTTATATACGTACTATGACTAGGAAGTCTTTAGTGTGCCCAGCTCAATACCTTCCCTCTGCTAACACTGACTGAGGCTAATGATTCCAGAATAGTGCAATGTCACACTATATTTTAATAAATTACTTTCTGCTGTTTTTGAATTATTTGGATCATGCAGCATACCAAATTCCATACTTTGAGAAATTTCTAGACCATGTGGTGCAGTAAAAGCTTCATCACTATTTTAAACTGTCACAAGAACTGGTTTGACTGATTGACTAAAGTGGGTCTTAACTGTGAAGGTTGTAAAATCTAATTTCTGCACATCTTGATCATAACCAGTGAAGCTTTTTAGTATCAATTTCAGATGACCAAAGCATGATTCAATAGCTCACTTGTCCCCATGCTACAGAATTTGTATATTATCAGATGTACACTCCCTGCTTGCAGTGCTATAAGAGTTAAGATTTTCCTCTCCACTAGTAACCTCAACACCATTTTCAACTTGGCAGTATTTTTTAACCTCCAGAATGGAAAATGGTGTAAATAGACTCATTCCTGATGCTCTACCTGCTATTACTAATAAGACTATGGTACAAGAGGCAGGAGATATTATTAATAATAATAATAATTGAGATATTACTATGGTAGCCAGGTACCTTACTGGCCTGTTGAATCCATAAAGGCTGTATTTAGTCTACTGTTTCAATGCCTGTAATGGAGTGCATGATATTACCAATGCACTGTACAAAATGACAGACATACTGCAGTTAGCATGGTGGAGCTTTGGGACTGGGACACAGATGGGAAGGACGGTAGCAGACAAAATAACTTATAGTAGAAATGTGATTTTCTACATGGACGTTTCCTGCGAGATTTGGAAGTGTAACAGGAAGTACGAGGTCAGCAGTTTAGTGGCCTGTATCACTGTAATGACCGTGGTTATGTGATGGACCTGAGGCCTGTCTGGCTTATACTTTTATTCCTTTTAAATACTATACAGCAGGTAACTGATGACTGCAACTAGGAATATAATTTGTTTTAAAAAAACAGTGCCAGCAGAATACATGGATAGTGATCTTTATCAGATTTTGCATAAAGTACCCAGATTCTACTTTGCTTCTGCAAGAGAATTCTATATCTCAATTTCAAAGACAGGCATCTATAAACTTTGGCTTGATGATAGCACAGCATCATTGACACTGTTATTCATAACATGACTCTTCAACTCCATGAGACCTCCTTCCTTACCACGTGCACAGTAAATGACCAAATGTCAGCACACTTAGTTATATCATGCTGCAAACTAGTCATCCTTGCTGTATTCTTTACCACAAAGAAAAAAATAAAGCACACCATAACAGAATGTCTCACTGTGATAGTTACAAGATGGTTGCCGTGTTTTCATCTCTTTCACTTAATTTCGTAAAGTTTGCAAGCATTGTGATTTGTTACTGACTCCTTTTATACAAGAAATGATAAACTGTGGAGTACAAGCATTTGAGATATCTGCTACTTACTGGGGGGAGGAGGTAAATTATGTTACATAAAGTGTCAGACTCAAGGACTAACATTCCATAAAGTGCATAACAATACAAGCATTCATTATATTCCATAAGCAGCCCTCCTGTAAACTATGATCATAACTAAACATTCCTCATTTTCTATCTCTCTATCTATATTTATATATATAAACATAAAGACCAAACTAAGTAGTCAGTCGGTTAGCGTAATAGTCAATGGTAAGAATATTAGTTTTAAAGCTTAATTTGTTTTAAATCATTGTGACTAAGCCCTTTACCTTTTAATGAAATATTAGTAACAGCACAGTCTCTACCAACAACCTTAAATGAACATTTGTGTGAACCTGTTTTCACTATGGGCTAATGTCACTATGTAGACCCTGATTAATAATTGTAAGTAGCTGTGATAGCATTCTTGGATGTAAGGTATGCACCATTTTTACAATATTTAGCTTATTTAGATAACTAGATTTTCTGAGCTGTTACAAAGGATTAAATAGACAACTCCCTGGATTCAGCAAGCCCTGCATCGTGTGCAGGACTAGTGCAGGAGCTCCAGCAGGCAATATGTCTGCCGTGCGATCCAGGAATATGCTGTAGGGACGTGCATGAGTGCTCTTGCACTAGTCCTGCACGGACTCAGATCCTGTATGCAAATTACCCTATTTGCAGATGAAATCCATGCAAATGAGGTGAATTTGTGATCCAGGAAGCTGGAAGCCGACCGTGCAGGACTAGTGTAATCTGTATAAATGTACTCGGTTAGTAACCCAGTACATTTCTGTAAACTTCAAAACGGAGCCGTGACAGCTCCAAATAAAGGGTGGATATTATGTAGAAAGCACACCAATGGCCAAATATATGGCCATTGGCATGGAAAACAGTTGCAAAAATATATATATATATATCTTTTATTTTTTTTAGCCTATCTCGGCTGTTTAAGCATAGGGCAGCAGCGGTCAAACGGGATCGGGCGAAAAATAAAAAAAAAATCCTAAAATAAGCATTCTAACCAAAATCACTATTTTGCCATTATACTCAATGGCAGGCAAAAGGCAACATGGCTAGTGAATAGTGGTTGCTAAGGAGGGAGGCTCAGTGTGGGACCTGTAACTATGCATCAGTAGGCAATCCTATGCAAATGAGGTGAATGATACTGAATCCCAGAGTTCCCCTGCATGCTAGTCAGCACCAAAGTGTAAGAGAAGGAATAGCTTGGTGCAAGCCTATGAGTTAGATGACATCATAAGGAGGTGTGTCAGGCATATTGTAAGTGGATTGGAGCCCTGTGGCTCGGGTTTGCCCTTAGCTTAGCAGAGCTAAGCAAGGGGTGTGACTGAGGCTTCCTGGCACTCTTTACATTGCCTAAGCAGGTGTGCATGCCGCACACTGGGTTTTAAAGGGAAAAAAAAGTAAACCAGGAAATAGCAGCTCTGTGCACATTTGAGCACTGTGTTTGTGCGGCGTGCCCCTGGGCTTAAACAGGAAGGCAATGGGAAGGGAAAACAGCAGTAGGAAGGCAATCTAGGAGAATTAGCATAGCTGGCAGGTGAAATGTATCAGAATCAGCCAATTACATAGGCAGCAGACCAGCCCAGCCCAGAACACTACTATAAACTATGCAAACACCTTTCCCTCTGTTTTTTCCCACATACTCTACACCGCCGGTGTATACAAGTGGGGAACTTTTAACAAACAAAAACAACAAAATGATAGGGGCTGCAGCAGCTATCAGACATCAACATGTGGAAGAGGCTAAGGGTGGTGAGGATCAGAATGCTGTCAACCAACCCACAGTGAGGAGATGGAGAAGGGTGTACAGTACTACAGACCCAGGGTAACCTACCAGGGGCTACATGAGCTGGAGATAGTGGAGCACTATAGGGTGGACAGGGACCTCCTACAGCAAATTGTTGAGCTGCGCCGGCCACACCTGACACACAGAACTAACAGAGGGGAACCCATCTCAGTGGATGCTAAGGTATGTGTAGGCCTAGGAATACTAGCCACAGGTACTTGCCAAAGGCCAACAGGGGATATCATGGGGATCTCACAGGCATTAGCATCCAGGGTATTCCACCAGTTCTTGGATACTATGTCAGCACATGCCAGTGAGTACGTATATTTCCACAACACCCGTGAGGTGCTGGCCAGCAATATGCGTCTCTTCCACCAAATAGCAGAATACCCTGAAGTAGTGGGTGCTATAGACTGCACGCCCATATGCATCAAAGCATCAGCCAGTGAGCGGGGTAGGGGCTACATCAACCGCAAGGGCTTCCCCTCCATCAACTGCCAGGTCATGTGTGATGCCCAGGGTATTATAATGAATGTGTGTGCTGGCTGCCCTGGAAGCTATCATGATTCCCACATCTGGCATCTGATGCAGCTGTACCAGAGATTTGTCAGTGGGGACATCCCTTATGGTCACCTAGTGGGGGATACAGGTTACACGCTGGAGCCGTGGCTGATGACACCTATCAGAAATGCACACACACCCGAACAAGAACTCCATAATGAGGCACACGCACAGACCAGAAACATAATAGAGCATGTGTTTGGGATGCTCAAGTCACAGTTCTGGTGGCTGGACACATCCAGTGGAGCCTTCCAGTACTCACCAGCTACATGTACCCAAATTGTCATTGTATGTGCCATGCTGCACAATATGATCCTGCAGAAACAGCTGCAGCAGGAACAGCATGGGGCAGGGCTACACAGCCCCCCACAAATGCCAAGCCCTGTACAGGCACAGAGTGACTCAGAGGAGGAACAACCTGAGCCTGCTCCAGTAGGCAGATGGTGGCGTACCCAGTATGCGCTGTCCTTGGCAAAGAGGCAATGCAGAGCACTTACCCTGACACAGTAGGGATCCAGGGAATAACACCTCTCTCGGACTCACACATACAGTAAAAGTGATGCCAAACATGACACTACCTGTGCTCAACCATGTATAGGGAGTGTACTATGTGCATCTGACATAGACAGCCCTCCAGCACCATCCTCAGTACTGGCACATCTACAAGGTAAGTCACTCTCCTTACCAATTGCCAAATGGAGTAGTATGTGTTGTTACTTGTATCTATGGTATAGATGTGAGCATGCAAGGGAATTGGGTGGCTGAATGGGATGCCAGAAGATAGTAGACACCTATAGTGGCAACATGAGATCTGTAACAAATACTGGTGTCACCATAGTAGCCAGTATTACACATGGTGACAAAACCCACTGCAGGAAATGTGCTGGGCCACATGTGTGTCCATGTGACACACACATGCCAGTCAGGGAGGTTCACATACCCAACAACAGTCTCAGCCAGCAGGACAGGTGTAGAAAAATACAATCAAAAGCTGTGCTAAGGCCTCTGAATGATGGTTATGGGTAACCTCCCCCCCAGGCCTACACAGACAGACTACATCAGGTCAGGCAGTGGGATGTTAGATCTGAAGGTTAAGAAGTCAGAGACTGGTATGTAGGTCAATCAAACCTAAGACCTGTAGTACACTGATATGTTTCTAGACAGCATGATAGGCTAGAATACAGAATGAAATGGAGTACCTGACATACCAATACAGTCATAACAGATGTGTACAAGTGTCAAGCATGCCCCCCCAATCCTATGTAGAAATATAGTAACAGTCAGGTGTGCCCCCCCAATCCTGTGTAGAAATGTAGAAACGGTCAGGTGTGCTCCCCCCAAATATATGTAGACATGGAGCAACAGTCAGGTGTGCCCCCCCAATCCTATGTAGAAATGTAGTAACAGTCAGGTATGCCCCCCATTCTATGTAGAAATGTAGAAACAGTCAGGTGTGTCCCACCAATCCTAAGTAGAAATGTAGTAACAGTCAGGTGTGCCCCCCCCAAATCCTAAGTGGAAATGTAGTAACAGTCAGGTGTGCCCCCAATCCTATTTAGAAATGTAGTAACAGTCTGGTGTGCCCCTGCAATCCAATGTACACAGGTTGTAACAGTCAGGTGTGCCCTCCCAATCCTATGTAGAAATGTAGTAACATGTATATGTAAGTATAATACAATTGTAGCACAGATAACCTGAGGTGGCCAAGGTAGCAGGATAGACTGTAGCATTTGTACAATATGCAGGTATGCGTGTGTTAAGTAGCTGTGTGTTTCATATTGTGTGATAGTGGTCAGTATGTATATATATATATATATATATATATATATATATATATATATATATATATATATATATATATATATCTTGAGGTTTGACCTGTTGGCCATTGCCCACTACTGCCAATGCCAGGGCCAAGTCCTCACAACTGCAGTGCCAAAGACAATGGTCCCCAGTAAAACACATGCTAGCAGTGAGCCATTTTAAATGTATGGCGGTAATATGTGTCACCATCTGAAAGATGGAAATGGCATGACTGTTGGGCTAAGTATACAAGCAGTACACAGGGAAAAGTACCCCAGACATGCAGTATATAATGTGTAACTGTGAAATGGACAGACCCTTGGAATTGTACATACAGGTATGCCTCACATTATCTGGGCTTGTAGTAGGGAATACCAATGTTGTCTGTCCGAACACTTTTAGATCACAAAGGTGATAGGACTGATGTATTGGGAAACAGCTGATGTCCCTGCACAAGCCAGCATAACTGGAATTCCCCATGCATATCTGTGAGTCAGATGCAAGTAGTGTCCATAGCACACATGCACCCAGCTCACCCAAACACCACCCACAGGTACCTCTCCGGTCTTATCCCTGCTGTTGGGAATGGGTACAATATGACCCCCACCTGTGTATGGCAATAGCAAAAGAAGGCATCATGCAGTGTCGTTGTCCCATGCAGGTGTGTCCCTAGCTGTAAGCAGCACCCTGCTAGCATCCACACCACCTGATCAATACTGATAGAAAGTATTGACATGAACACCTAGTACACCTAACCTGTCACTCCAGGGGGAATATACTGTATGGTAGTCTGGGACTGTAGGACTGACAGAATGCAAAGACCTGCTACAGCTGGCCTGCATCACCACCAAATGGCCTACAGGCCTCTGCCAAAGGCCTGCATCTCACCCGTACTGCCAATGTATGTTATGTCATGGACACCCAAATAACAACATAACACACTCCACATAAGCCATATGCAAGGCCATGTGGGCAAACCACAGTAGCATATCCACTATGTCCCACTGCATGAACTGTGGACCAGCACCAAAACACATCTGTGATAAGGTGATAACTATAGGGAAATGATTAGAGAATTTATGCATAATGTATGGCAGAGGATAGAATAATAGGGGGGTGGGAGCATGGGCAGCATAGAATGTGCAAAGTCTGACACACAGCTGTGTGCACATACTATTCCTGGTTGCAAACACAAAAATGGGTGGCTACAAACCTGGCCAAAAATCACAATAGGGGTAATGTCCTGACTTATGACCCCTGCCTCTGGGTAACCTGTGTGAATCTGTACAGCTGTGAGGTATTGCCACAGCAAGATAAGGCCATATTGTCATGTTAATGGATGTACATGTATGGGATCCTCCGCCATCACTGTACCAATGTGCTGAACTGGATATACAGACCCAGCAGCAAGTGTCTGCAGCTCCCTCTCCAGAATGACATAACTTTCCATGACTATGTAGGCATTTTACCACAATACTGGATGCAGCTGCATTCACCCTGTGTTCCCTAGGACATCACTGTGAGCAGAAATGTCCACCTGACAGTACTTGAGGACATAAAACATCACAGTGTATAACAGTACACATGTCTGAATATCTCTGCCAACACCAGTACCATGTAGCAGAAGCAGCACAGACACAATCACCTACAGTACACACTATCCCTTGCACAGTTTGACCCCCATATTGCCAACTGATCTACAGATATCCTGCAGAAACAGTTTGTTACCTGTAGGTGTAGAACACAAAGGTCTGCACTGGAGTACAAACTACATGGAATGGATTCACACATTCAATACAGAAGGGCATACTGGGCATGCTCACACACTTAGAGAAATGAAGCCCATGTCTGCCAACAACAATGGACCATACATATCTGACAGCTGCAGATGTTAGTGCATACAATCCTCAGTATGCATCAGTCATGCTTTGCACACACATTGGATAGAAATACACACATATATCCAAGGACAACACACTATAATATGCCAAAAGTACACATACATAGATGTGTGGAAGAGAGTGACAGTGACAAAGAGCCTTCCATCATGAGGCCTGTCCCACCCAGCACACAGCCAAATGGCTACAACCACATGATGTGTAAATGTCATTCACTGTAAACATTAGCCCCTTCTATCCCTCAGCATTACAGACTCTGTGTTGCAAGTGCTAGCTGTGCAACATGACTATACAAAGCAGTAGTCATCTAGCAATTGTATACACATACCTGTGGAATATAAACCTGTGTGCCTGAGTGTGGTGTGTCTATCTCTAGATTAATGGGTTATGGCCCATGAACACACACTGCCCTCACCATAGCCCTACTATGACAAGCCTGGTGATGTCATTCACTTTGGAGTACACCTTTAGGAAAAGAGTAGCCCGTTAATTTTTGTGGCATGTCCTATAACTGTGTAATGCTGTAGTGTAATAAACTAGTTAGGTAGGCATTCTAATCTCAGACATGGCAACTGTGTGTGTGTGTGTATGTCTGTGTAGGGAGCGATGCTTTTTAGGCTAGTCACACTCACTACATTTCAAATGCCCTACTTTGGTAAGACTGCTGATGTCATTCACTTTGAAATACACCTTTGGGAAAGGAATAGCCCAATAATCTCTGTGGTGTGTCCTATAACTGCGTAATGATGCAGTGTGATAAACTAGTTAGATACGAGTTCTAATCCCAGACATGGCAACTGTGTGTTTGTGTGTGTGTGTGTGTCTCACTGTCTGTGTAGGGAGTGATGCTTTTTAGGCTAGTCACACTCACTACAATTTAAATACCCTACTTTGGCAAGGCTGCTGATGTCATTCACTTTGAAATACACCTTTGGGAAACGAGTAGCTAAGCAATCTCTGTGGTGCATCCTATCACCGCATAATGCTGTAATGTAATGTTAGATAGGAGTTCTAATTCCAGACATGGCAAGTGTGTGTGTCTCTGTCTGTGTAGGAAGCAATGCATTTTAGACCAGTCACACTCACTACAATTCAAATGCCCTACTTTGGCAAGCCTGCTGATGTCATTCACTGTGAAATACACCTTTGGGAAGGAGTAGCCCAGTAATCTCTGTGGTGCATCCTATAACAGTGTAATGATATAGTACTTTGGTAGGGGTTCTATTCCCACACATGGCATGTGTTTGTGTAGGGTGCAATGCTTTTTAGGCCATTCACAGTCACTACAACCTCCACTGACCTTCTTTGGCAAGCCTGCTGATGTCATTCCCAGTGAAATACACCTTTGGGAAAGGAGTACTCTAACAATCTCTGTGGCGCGTCCTATAACTGCATAATGCTGTAGTGTAATAAACTATTTAGGTAGGAATTCTAACCCCAGACATGGCAAGTGTGTGTGTGCATCTGTGTTTGTCATTCGTATCCTATGGGGAGGGGAGAGTGTAACAACTGGACTCATTGTGGAATGGGTTATGCAAATTTCTTTATGGTGGCCCTATTATATGGTCAACAAAAAGCAGAAGCCAGCAACTGTGAGCTGTATAAACTAATTTAATTAGTTATAAAAATAAAAAAAACACAAGAATAAACAGACCGGTTTCGGCTATAGTGTTAACCTAGCCTTCATCAGTGTAAATTCCCAAAAACATCTTGAGGTTCTTTTATACACATGGAAATAATTAATCACAAAGTTTCATTGGTGAGCTCATGAATATTCATTAGTATACCAAATCATAAATATTCATTAAGACCAGGCTGGAAAAGTTCACCTAATTTCACAATCCATTTCTTCTCTTTTGCATTTAGTTTGCTGTGCCAACCAGATTTGTTAGATCTGTTGCCTATTATTTTATCAATGATGGTAAAATGAAATTTTGCTGTAGTATGTTTAAGAGTATGTTTATAAAGGGCATTACTCATTCTTTTTCATTTAACATCACTGAGGTGTTCATAAATACGTAACTTAAGAGGTCTGGATGTTTGTCCTATGTAGAATGCATGACAACTGCAAGAAGCCATGTAAATGATCCAATCCGTATTGCAATTTGCAAAAAAACCTGATGTCATATATGGTACTGCAGTTGCTACTGTAGAATTGTTTGATTTTTAACACGTTTACAATGGCTGCAATGACCACATGGCATGCAGCCCACAAGTTTATCTCCAGAAATTAAGATTTGGGTCATATTCGGATTGATGGTATCATGATGGTGTTTATAATGGCTGAAATGAGATCCAAGATTTTTCCCCCTTCTGAATGAGAACATGCAGGTCTCAGATAAATGTTGTGACAAAACATTGTCAGCTAGAAAAATGTTCCAGTGTCATCTGATGGCATCAATGACTCTATTAGTATTTCTACCATATGTAGTAATAAATCGTAGATTATTGTTTGTGTTTTGTGATTTATGTTTGTACTTAAGAAGGTCTTCTCTGTCTAAATTTGCAGCATAATTGCTTGCTGTATGTACATAGCCCATACTGTAACTCCTTTCCTGGAACTTATTGGACAAATCTTTACAAAAAACCTCAAAGGTATATTACTCTGAACAAATACGTCTCATCCTAATGAATTGAGACTTGGGGATGTTTTTAGTGATATGTGTTGAATGAAAGTTGGATGCATGGAGTAAGGTGTTGTATTCTGGGTATTTTCTGAATACTTCTGTACGGAGGGTGTTATCTTTATTCCTTGTGACCAGCACATCCAAATATGTAATCTTGTGTTGGTCATAGTTAATAGTGAATTGTAAGCCCCATTTATTATCATTGAGATACTCAACAAATTCCATCAAGTATTCCATGTCAGACCTCCACACCATCCAGCAATCATCCAGATATCTACGCCAAATATCAATTTCCATCAAATAAATGTGTGTAACATCATAAATGATTTGATCTTCTATGTATGCCATATATAAATCTGCATATATGGGGGCAAAAGATGCATTCATTGCAGTACCCCGTATTTGTAGATAACATCGTTTGCCATAGAAGAAAACATTTTTGGTGAGAACATGTTCAATTAGGCATATAAGAAAAGTGTTAAAGCCGGGTTGGTATAGCTCTGATTTGTATAGCCAATATTCTATTGCATCTAGCCCTGTCCAATGTGATATGTTGGTATACAATGTACTAATGTCCAAAGTACTTAGCAACCAATTATCTTCATTTGCATATCATTTATGATACCTAAAAATTCTATGGTGTCCTGAATTCTGGATCTTACCCATCTCAATAATGGTTTAAGGTGTTTGGTTAGGAATTCATGCCACAATCGGTCTGCCTGGGGGATGCAGAGGACCTTTATGAATTTTGGACAGAAAATAGATATATTGGCTGTTGGGATCAGATATAGTAAGATGATTTTTGGTGTTTTGTGTGATGCTGCCATTTTCTACTGCTGAATCCAAAAATGTATCTATTTGGTGTTTAAACATAGATGATGGGTCAAGAGGCATTTTGGTATAATGTCTGGCATCGTCCAGCTGTCTCTGAGCCTCAGCATCATATTGGGCCCAATTCATGACTACCACAGCACCACCTTTGTCAGCAGAAATGATAACCAAATTTTTATTATTAGTGAGTTCCTGTAAAGTTGACATATCAGTATTTGAGAGATTATTGGATTTAGGGTGAGTCATACTCGATGTAAAGTGTAGATCTTTGAGAACACTATTTTGAAAGAGCCTCACACAAGGATGCATAGGTGGGACAAAGGTGGATTTGTGGTATTTGAAATTGTCAGCAGTAACACCATCTTAATTGTTATCATGAAAATACAGTTTTAAATTAAGCAATCTGCAAAATGCTGTGACATCTTGTGCAAATGTATCTTCTGGAACAAAAAAACAGGTATAAAAGAAAGACCTTTATTCAACAAAGCAGTTTGTGAGTCAGATAATGTTACATCAGAAATGTTTAATACTTATTTCTGAACACCTCAGTGATGTTAAATGTAAAAGAATGAGTAATGCCCTTTATAAACATACTCTTAAAAATACTACAGCAAAATTTCATTTTACCATCATTGATAAAATAATAGGCGACAGATCTAACAAATCTGGTTGGCACAGCAAACTAAATGCAAAAGAGAAGAAATGGATTGTGAAATTAGGTGGACTTTTCCAGCCTGGTCTTAATGAATATTTATGATTTGGTATACTAATGAATAATCATGAGCTCATGCGGTAGCATTGTCGCCTCACAGTAAGACGTTGTCCTGTTCGATTCTCAGCTAGAGTGTCTTCTGTGTGGAGACATGTGTGAATGGGCATACCTTCGTTGAAGGTTGTGCATCAGAGCCGGAAACTTGGTACGTAAAAATCTACTGCCAATCATTAGCAGACCAGAGTTCTGCTGTGGCAACCCCTAAATGGGAAAAGCCGAAAGACACAACAACAACAACAACCAATGAAACTTTGTGATTAATTATTTCCATATGTATAAAAGAACCTCAAGATGTTTTGGGGAATTTACACTGATGAAGGCTAGGTTAACACCATAGCCGAAACTGGTCTGTTTATTCTTGTGTTTTTTATTTTTATAACTAATTAAATTAGTTTATACAGCTCACAGTTGCTGGATTCTGCTTTTTGTTGACCATGTGTTTTTGAGACGTGCAATCACTTCCGTGCAAGGGAATTCCTTTTGAGGCCCTATTATATGTCACAATGTCCACCACACAAGGATAACAAATGTGAAATAGCTGAGAGGCTGAGGTGCCAATTCATAGCCCTACATGTGACAGCAAGACCTAGCGAACAAAGTGAGCAACCCTTTTATTACCCAGAGGACACTCTCAACCCATGTCTCATACACAAACAGACTTGCCTAGGCAGCAACTGCTATGTTGGTAGTACCCTGCATATTGCCTACAGATAGTAGCCATGGTGTGATTGCAATGGACTACAGAGGGCATGGCACCCTGTCCATCAGTACAATAGGCACGTACATGCAGACAGTGCACCTTCACTATGCTCCCCACTGGATGCCTGCAACATTTGTGGTGCCATCAAATGTGACCCACAAAGGACATACCATGCCTTAAACACATGCCCTGTATGGACAGATGCCACTAACACCAGGGAATACCTGTATCATGCTATCAATGTAGGTGCTGGGTCATTCCTGCCACATGAGGCCAGGACTGGCACATTTGATGATAACAATCTGTGTACACAACATAGGCCAGACACCCCAGGTACAGTTCCACATGTTACTGTACATGTATGTAGGACATGTGCACATCCTAGACAGCGTCCATGTCATGGACTAAAGAACACATACATGGCAAGCATTGCACAGTAATGGTCACACACAATAGTTACCCAGGTGACTGGATGGTGAATACAATACACACCTGTGTGGGCTAATCCAGACACTACACCACTGAGCCACACTGCAGGCCATTGTCATGTGCCCTGATGCCAAGGTATACCCTTCACCTAGCCTTGTATAGCCTTCTGGTGCAGTCAACCACTAGACACCCGTGAAGCAATGCATGCATGCATGTCAGTACTGGCACCCTGTGTCTCAGTGTGTGGTGTATGATGCTTTCGACCACATTCACTCTCACTACAACTCCCATTGGCATACTGAAGCATGCTGTCTGATGTCAGACACCTTCACATACCCTTTGCTATATAACCTCCGGATAACCCCTGTGGTGCATATGATACCTGCGCATTACTGTATTGTGGCAAACTAACTAGTAAGGAAGTGTATTCCTGACCCTGCCAAGTGTGTCAATGTGTGTGAGTCCCTGAGAGAGTCTGGCTGTGTTGACGCTGACACCTGTTCATGTGGACAGGCACGTGTACTACACCTACCGTATCGCTACCATATCACTGTTGCAGATGTCACTTACCATTGCACATATGTCTGGACAGCTCCTCAGCATGTAAGCTATGTGGCACATGCAATAACTGCTTAGACATGTGATAGCAATACATAGTCAGTCAGGGGTTTGAAACCCTGTACTGGTAGGTGTGTGACACAAATACGCTTAGGTTTTACTCTCCCACCCCCTCCCTGACTTACTTTGTCTCTGTCTGTCTCTCTCACTCCCTCACTGGTGGATGTGGAGAACAACACCTCCTTTGCTTAGGCAGCAGCTTGTGTTTTGTAAGTGATGCTCATGATCAGCTGATGGACTCTGCACGAATTGCAGCCCTCATCTAGCTGATCGCATGTGAAACAGCTGTGGTAATATTCCCATAGCCAATTGCATGGAAACATACTCCAATATCTAGGAACATCATGTTGATGTTGGGCCTTTTCATTCACTGTGAGCAGGACCTAGATCTGGTGTTTGGCAAACAGCATCACAGATGGATTTGGGATTTCTCTCTAACAACATACAGTGTGGAAACAGGCCAACACACAAGAGGGGAACGTGCCTGACATGACTACAGAATGTAAGTGTTGCTATTCTGCATTTGGAGTAATGTCAGTTTAACAGGGTGTGTGTGGATATGGCTGGTCTACATGTTTTAATACCTGTCATGACAGTGCTATGTTTAAGAGGTAACCCCCATCCGTATGGTCATCTGCAGACTGGGCAGTGTGTGGAGTCTTTTGTTCCTTATGTTACTCACAGAACACTTATCTGAGAACTGCAGTAGCACAGTGTGAGGATTGCAGTCAGCACATTGTGACAACCATGAGAGTTACTGACTTCATATCCCTCATAGGGCATATGTCACAACAAACCCTGGTATGACAGTAAATATATGAGGTTATCACAGCAACATGCCAACATTGGGGCAGTGTTCATCGCTCCAGCCACAAGTCTGTCAACCTTTGTATATATGTCCTGCAGTAAGAGGTGCATATGTCCTGTACACCATTATTTATTGACATCATACCTGATAACCCAGTCAGATATCAGACTGCTAGGCATGTTATGTATATTAGGGGTTGTTTCTGAGGACATAGCTTGGCCATTCTGTGGTTGTGTGTACATTACTGGGGTCTGTGTACCTAGGGTGATTGCCGACAGTATGTGTATTGCACATATGTACCTTGGGCTGTGCACAGACTGTGGTAGATGCCATTGTTGTTGGTCCTGTTCTATCTGATGTGACATGCTGCTCCAGTGAATGGTACCCTATTGGTTCACATGTCAGTAGGGCCAGACACACACGTGTCCCATACTACAGACAGCCATCGGCCCACACAGTGCCATGACTCAGTGTATGTAGGGTCAGTGTGTGAATGGCACATATGAGGATGGTGTTTTTCAGACAGTCCATATAGTATCATATTAAACATGTGCCCATATGTGGCTGTGTTTACATTGGTTGTGGGTATGCACGTTCACACAGGTGTCTGTTACTCTGTGCTGTGATATGTGTGTAGAACCTGCCATAATTGCAGGTACATGTGTAGTCCCCCATACATAATGTATTCCAGTGTTGTGGCAGTTTGCACAGTGCTTTGTGAGATGCCTAGCAGCCTAGTGTAATTACCAATTGTGCTGATATGTCCAGTTATTTGCAAGACATACTGCTGCCAGGCCACCATAACTGTTGCGTATCTCTGACAAAGCAGTGGGATTGTGTACAGATGTATGTCAGTAATTACTGGGTAGTATGTGGCCATGTTACCCTGCACCATCAGGTATTATGTGTCAGGACAGACTGGTGTGTATGCATGCATAAACTGTGTGGGCATATGTAGTTCAGTATTTACGTGATATACCCATGTACATGGCTATTAACATCCACATTGGGAGGTATGGTCCACATGTCTTGCATGAAGGGGATATGTGTACACCTCTGGACTGGCCACAGAGTGCCAGACTGTCTACATATATTGGTCATATCTCTGCTGTAGTTCACAGGACCATTACTGTGCTAGCAGTGGTACTGCACTATGATGTCATTAGGATGTCTGTCAGTAGTTAATGGTGCACATGTTAAAAGCAGATGTGACCTCACATACACATGTCTGTTAAGACAGCTCCTATTACAGTAGCAACAGTCTACATATATACCTGCAATGCATACCTGACATCCCCTTGCACTAAGAGGTTGGGACTATAGGACTGAGGTAGGACTCCACTCTGTTTTGGACATATTGTGAACATATAAGTATATATATTTATCCATATATCTATATAGATATATACACATATACATATCAACATGCATAGATGGATATATATATATATATATATATATACATACACAGTTCCCAAACCATGCTCCAGCACAGTAAATCAAAAAAGTGTAGCAGAAAATAAATAAATCTCGGAAGTCACAAAATACTTATTCCTCCATGTTTATTCAACTCCACAGTCCAAACCACAGACCGGTTTCACCCACTGACGTCATCAGTCTAATAACCCACAATGCAAACCTTTAGATAAATAGTGCTACCCTTAAAGTCACAGTGCATATATATCACTTGTATATCAAGCATTAGTACTCAGCCCTATAACAGTCGGGCATTATGAATTGCTACATGACATATCAGATTTAAACAAACTAAAAACCAGAAATGTTCACCAATGGTCATTTAGGCCCGGTTTATGAAGGGCCCCCAAATTAATGATCCATCAACGCTCCTTACAGGTTAATATCTTATGTTTTATGTTGTCATTATTAACTGTTGAGTCAACTTTATCAAGATCAAGAAACACAAAATGGGCCCCCTTATGTATACGGTTGTGTTTAAATTATGCACTTCTAGCCCTTTGACAATTTATGTCGCTTAAATGCAATGCTATCCTCTGTTTTAGGGTACATGAAGTTTGTCCTACATAAAATGCACCACATTGGCACACAGCCAAATATATGACCCAAGTGCTGGTGCATGTTATCAAACTTCAAATTTCATAAACATTTGCGGTGTTAACCAAAGTGAATAACTGCATTTTTGATATAAGCTTACAATACTTACAACATCCACAAAAAGTACTACCCCTTCTGGATTGATAAGTGTGTCTTAGTATTGACTGACCTTTCTTAAAAGAAGCAAAATATTGATCCAAAGATTTCCCTTTCCTATATCCAAATTGACAAACATTACCCAACAAGTTGGAGAAAAAAAGGACCTGTGTTCAATACATGCCAATATTTGTTAATAATAGTCCTAACCTTGTATGTATTGCTACCATAGGTGGTGATAAATCTTGGGGTATTTGAATGAGGCTTTCCCTTATCCTCCACCTCCTTTAATAAATTAGTTCTCGGTTTCTTTTTAGCTTGTTCATATGCTTGACTTATAGTAGTTCTTGCATAGCCCCTACTAATAAATCTAGATTTTAAGTCTGAAGCTTTTATTTCAAAACAATTTTTTTAACTCTATGGAACTGTGCTAGCGGGATGTTGTGGATGGTGTGGGCTGGGTGACAACTCCCTGCATGTAAAATTGATTTCTTGGAAAAAGGATTTCTGTATAAATTGGTAATTATAGTACCATCAATAGCCTTTGTGACTGTAACATCCAAAAACTCAATAGTAAAAAGCTTCAGTTTACCTATGAAATGTAAGCCATATGCATTCTGGTTAAGATACCCCTGAAATTGCTGCCATTCTGTCTTTGACCTTCCCCACACCACCCAACAATCATCTAGATATCAGTGCCATATTAATAACTGGGTATGGAACTCATGTTCACCATAAATGTACTGGTTTTCTAAGAAACCCATGAAGAGATCAGCATAGATGGGGGCAAAAGTTGCCCCCATTGCTGTCCCTTTCATCTGCAAATACCATTGCCCTTCAAATGTGAATTCATTGTGTTCCAAAACCAACCTCAATAGTGACAACAGAAAATCCATCTCCATGTCAGCATAGATTCCTGACTGCTGCATCCAATATTGTACCGCTGTAATGCCCCCATCATTGGGTATACTAGTGTACAAGTACTGCAAGTTTAATGTACTTAAATAATCTGTATTTGAAACCTGTAAATCATCCATAAGTACTAGAAAATGTTTAGTATATTTTATCCTAGCTCTAACTAAAAACAAAAGTGGTTTTAATTTAAACTCCAAATATTAAGACAGGGGTTCAGTCAATGAACCCCTGCCTGCTACTATGGGTCATCCAGGGGGACTTATTAGAGATTTGTGGATTTTCGGGACCAAATAAAAATATTGAGAAACCGGAAGTTCAACAGTCAGATGTGACAAAAGTTGGGCTGGAATAACATTAGCCTCCTTAGCCTCCTGTAAAAAACATCTATCTTATGTTTAAAACCCCTTATTCGGTCTAAGGGGAGGACACAATAGGAAATGGGATCTGTCAGTTGTCATAATGCTTCATACTTATACTGGTTTCTGTCCCATATAACTATTGCCCCTCCTTTATCAGCTCCTACTATAACAACCTTATCATTGGAAACCAATAAACTGAGAGCCTTCCGTTCTTCAACCCCAAGATTATCACCTGAAGGACAAAAAATTGAAGCCTGATTCAAATACAAATCATGCATAACAAGTTGTTCAAATTTCTTGACTGTGCTATGATACGGAAGTTGAAAAGTAAACGGTGCAAAATGAAAAGATTTATTAATATTATAAACTGAATCACTATGTTGATGCATAAAATGATACTTCAAATTAAGCACTCTATTAAACCACTTGACATAATTTATAACTTCATATTGAGAGACATAAAATGATGGTACATATCCAAGACCTTTATTAAGCAAACTTAATTCATTTTGTGAAAAATTATTCTCAGTTAGGTTTATAACCAACTGATTCACTCCACTAGAGTCCAATGATGTTAAACTCCCTTCTGTTGTTCCTGTAGTCAGGCCTGGAAGGCCTGCTTCAATTCCATTAAAATTGGATTTTCGATGCTTGCGACCACCCTTTCTAAAGGGCTTTTGTACCTCTTGGAAGCTGGTGACACACTCCCCCTTGCTTCAACCATCTCTGATTCAGTATCTGTACTGGATACGCTAGATGAACCTTCAGACATACTGGACATATTGTTCCTCAAAATAGACATAACCCTCTTCCTTTTAGGTCTATTTGAACCAATTGAATCACTGAAACATACCCCCCCCCCTCGTTTAGGCTTCTTCTTAACATATATGGTCTCGTTCTTAAAGTCATTTAAGTCTCTGGTGTATTTTTTCATTTTTCGCCCCTGTAACTCATTTTAAAATTTATCCATGTCAGCCAAAAAAAACACATACATGTCTTCATACTTTTGAGTCCCTTCAAAAATTCGAATACGTTCCTGACTAGCTTTTAATTTAACCATACCCTCTGGCAACTGCTTATCATAATGTTCAATCAACAAATTAATAAACATATTCGATGCAGTTAGTTGAACAGCCCTCCATTTTTTCATAAAGGACTCGTCTTCTGTACCCACGCCGGGTTCTACATAGACCCTTAATCCCCGTGGTGCTATATTGGCTGTGAATATGCTCTCAACAGTTTACAATGTCAGACTATAGAACGTACCTTTTTGGAACACTCAGTCAACCGTTTGAAATGTTGTAACAAATCCATATGTCCCTGCTCCGCCGTTTCTTTGCTGGTAACATGTACGCTGGTAAAAAAGGAGCAATCCTCCTTGTCAGCTACTAATGCACATGTGAACTTTAGCAAATCTCCTCCAGTTGCCATCTTATACAACTGTGAACAAGGAAAAACATTTGAAAATAACACTGCTACTCCATACTACCTTATAATTGAAAAAGTGGCCTTGAAACACAATGGAACCTTCTCGGCCACTCCAGCACCCACAACACTATCCCAAACCGCTGGTGCGAGTTGCAGCTCTTAACGTGCTTGGAGCCAAGAACACAGTTCCCAAACCATTCTCCAGCACAGTTAATCAAAAAAGTGTAGCAGAAAATAAATAAATCTCATATATATATACATATAAACACTTAAATATATGCATACAGACAGCAATATATGTCTACACATATACAGATATAGATACATATGCACATATACTTATGGATATCTACATATATATCGACATTAAAAGGTATATCAGAATAGATATGTATGCACATATAGTTATAGATATCTACATATATATCTACATAAATAGGCATATATGTACACATAGGATGTGCATACATATATAGCTATAGATAGATATATATATTTATATATATATATATATATATATATATATATATATACACACACACTCATATATATATATATATATATATATATATATATATATATATATATATATATAGATACATGTATATATGCAAAGAGATCTACACATGGCCATATATGTGATGCACTATACAGATGTGTATACATACATATGTATGAACATACATGTGTATGCACATGTAAATTTATATCAACATATGTATATGTATATATCCATATTCCTGTCATGTGTAAAAATCACGGGTGTGTATACCTTCCCAGATGTATCTCACCGTATGTATCTGATATGTGTACATTATGATATAACAACATATGTGATGCAACAGTCATATTAATAACAAGTATTACACAATTGTGGAAGAAAAGGCAATTGTTCAATACTAATCAATATGTGTATTGACATATATATTGGAAAAACAACAGCTGTCATCATGGTGTAGTGGTTAAGTGTTGTGACTATACTGTGCAAGGTCCTGGGTTCAAGGGCTGCTCCTTTTGTTGCTGGGCAGAAAAAGGGTTGTCAGATACAGACTGGTTAAGGCAGTTTTGAGCAGCTTTCCATGTAGGCTTCACTTACCAGTGCGCAAATTAGCTTTGCTTTTATTTTGGAGCAATGTTGATACCTGCTAAGCATGGCTTAGCCCTGGTAACCAGTTCTCAACACCCAGTCTATTAACATACCAGGGTAATGACATCTGTAATAAGTGTATGTAATGCCATGTACAATACATGTGCCTATGTGCTGTCATTACAGAAGCAAGGGGTGTGAGTGTCATGTCTGGGACACACAAGTATATGAGGCCTGTACAGCACTGTTATCCATGTGAATGTGTTACATACAGCGGTAGTAGCCCAGGGTATGTGCTGACAGAACCCAGACTGTAAAAGTAGCCAACTCCATATCCAGCTCCAGACAAGTGATAAGTGGAGTACCTCAGGGTTCAGTCCTGGGACCACTCTTGTTTGGCATCTACTTCTCTGAAGTACAGGCCAACACTAAGGGACTCTGGCTAACAAAGTTTGCAGATGACTGCAAACTGGGAGCCATTATTGAATCCCCAAATGATGTGGATATTCTACAAAAAGGCCTTACATAAACAGATGCCTGGTGCCAGAGCCATGGGCTCAAGTATAATGACAAGAAATGTATAGTTATCCCCTTTGGAAAAAACATGTACCCATGAATTACCACATAGGTGGCAGGACACTAAACATCGAAAGTGTGATGAGAGACCTGGGGACACATGTGGACAGTGGTCTCACTTTTGATAACCACATCGCCACAACAGTCAGGAAATCCTTCTATGTGGCACAACTCATCACTAAGGGCTTTTCATCCAGAAGAAAGGAGGTCATTGTCCCATTGCACTCATCCCTCATTAGACCCATTATAGAGTATAATGACCTGTTTGGTATGTACCTCACAAGACATCTGCAACAGCTGGAAAGGCCACAGAAATACCTCACTAAAAGAATCACAGGCCTAAAGCAGATGCCATAAGCTGACCGTCTAAAAAAACTCCAGCTATACTCTGTGGCATATCGTCTACTCAGAGGTGACCTCTGCTTAACATACAAGGCCATGTCAAGCCCTGAGCTGTTGGACATGCTCCACTTAAAGAAATCCCAATCCCTCAGAGCCACACGCTCCAGGGATCTAAACCTTGTCATCACAATGAACAAAACATGCTGGAGGGATAGGTTCCTGACCCAGAGACTCCCCATACTCTGGAATAGACTGCCCATACATGTCCCATGTACCATGTTGTGGTGACCACTGTCACCATCAACCATACAGGTAAATGATATCACAATCTAGCCCAGTTATGCATGTGCTGTGTGCAGCCCACCTGTAACACATTGGACACATGGTCAAGTTAGTTAGCCCAGGTTTCTCAGACGTGAGTCTGCCTGTTATGTATCTGTTAATGTGTATATGATGGTATGTCACAATATGTATTGTCCATATACAAGCATTACATCCCCCATTAGCATACTGTACATGTCTGGGGATGTTCTGCATGTAACATGTAACCTGGAACACACTTCACCATAAATGTTGTGTGGTGTGTGCAATGAAAGCCACACACTTCAGTAGCACTACATACCTAGGTAGGGGTCTAGTTCCAGTGTTGCCAAATAAGAGTGTGCATGTATGTGGATGGGTCTACATCAGGTTGCAGATTATACACATCCTAGCGGATCACTTGTCCATGTGGCACAGGCAATAACTGTTATACAAACCTGTGACATGTGTCCAACTGTACCCCAGATATGTCACAGCAATGGTGTCACCACAGTGCCATACCCCTTGTGGAATATGACTGCAGACCATCCTCCTGCTGACACATGTACACCTACAACACAAATGGATAACATTATGGGGACCACAGTCAACAAGTGTTACTAACAGCTATAATGTATCATTGTTGGATGCCTACACTACCTGACATGTATGCATTAAACTTTACTCCTGACAACATGTTACACTGCAGTACTTTGGTGCACTGTAGTACAGTCCCTGTGTGCATCAGAACCAAATTAGCCTGTCCCTGCATCGATGGTATGGCTGACAGGGATGTAGCGCAGGTATCATCTTATGCAAAGGGTGTGTTGTTGGTTTGCCAGAGGCCAAGGGTGGGCCATACATTTGACACCATGTGTGTAGGTGAGGGGTGTAATGAGTTGAACAGGGCATGGTGATGTGGTGTGTGTAGGTATGGGGTTGCCCTAGGTGTGTTTGTATAGTATGTGGGTATGTATGCACACAGTTCTGCCATATGGCTGCCCTATATAGGTGTTTATGGACAGCTGCAGACCATACCTGGCAGGGTGTGCAGTTCACTGCCTCCAGCCATGGACACATGGACTGTGTCTGCCAGGGGTTCCATGGGCATGTCCAGGAAAAGGCCTTGATGTGCTACTCTCCCCTGATGATGACAGATGTCCGCTGGAACCAGGTCCCCCAGGGACTGACCAGGACCACGTGCTCATGGCCTGCTATGGTGTGGTGTGGACAGCCCCCCCTGCCGTGCTGTGGGTGGTACTGCTACTATGGCAGCACCTTGGTGTCCTAGCACATCCATGTTGAACAGCAGCTGTTGGTGTTGCTGGTCTACGTCCACACGGCCATCACCACACTCCCACCACATGTTCAAGCATGGACAATCCACGGTCAATGAGGCCCATCATCTCACCAAACCATCTATCCATGAGCTCGGTTGGCACCAGACAGTTCATTGAAGTTGTCTCTTGCAGATATGAGAGCAGCTCTCTGCAGCCTTAGGCCCTGTCTGGTGTACAGTTCCATATGTGCCTGGGCCACCATGACAGCCTGAAACATGCACCTGGTGGTACCAGTTGTGGCATGTCTGCCAGGGGCATGATGATCAGCGGCCCTACCATGAGCACCCTGGGACATCTGCCTATGTGGTGCCCTGCCAGACATCTGGCTATGCCTGCTGTGACCAGACACAGTAGGCATGGATACCAAACTCTCCTGTGGACTGCCACCAACCACCAGGTGTCCATCCACTATGGCCATTGGTGATGGGGTATGTATAGGCACTGAAACTGTGTGCAGGGTTGGGGTGGCTAAAAGGGGGGATGTCAAATGATGAAGCTGTTTTGTCCCCTGAAAACCACATCTGTGCCTCAACAGTGCTATCATCATCTTCGGTGTCTGTATGGACACCAACATTAGAGAGCATGCAGGAGGGACCCTCACCCACCTCGCTACCTGTGGGGGAAAACAATAATGCACTTTAAGACCTGTACACATCCACACACACACACACACACACACACACACACACACACACACACACACACACACACACACACCACCTTAATAACTACCTGTCCGTGACTTTACAGACAATCCCATGTTTATTCCCACGTGTGTTCCATCCTGCATCACACTTGGTAACATGCACTCATTAATACCACTCATTAACGTATAATTCCTCTAAATGCCTAGACAAGTGATCACAACACAAGACCTGTTACTCCATTACCTCCCTGACCTGAGTGGAGTGGTTTTACATGGCCTCACTGCTGTCATTCAGTGTTATCCCTGTGTATGTCTGGACATCATGAGCATGGCCCCTATATGTGAGGGGTTACTACGTTCACTCCATAATTTCATGCAATGGAGTGTCATGTGTAAGTATTGCTCAGTACATGCCAGATATGCTGCTCAATCAACCTATCATGTGACAACTGTAATATATGGATACACTTCCTAGTGTTGTCTAGTAAATCCCCAATGCATCTGTAGTGCTGCATACGTAAGTTGTCGGTCACCTCTCTGCTGAATGTAATATTAAGGGTATACCTAGTGTCTACCTTCCCTCCCAATGCATGTTCCACGCTACAGACCTTATTATATTATCAGCTGTCCTGTGATTACATGCATGAGAAGTACTCCTGGTGTGTCATGTGTCAATCCATGTCCATGTACGGCATGATCCTAAAGGGAAGTACTGCTGAATGAACAACCTACAATCACACATGTGCATACATGGACACCCACACAAACACACACACATGCACACATGCATCCTACATGTATAACCTACCTCCACTTCACCAGAGTGACCCTACAGACAAAAAAAACATCCCTAGACTAACACACACACACACACACACACACACACACACACACACACACACACACACACACAGGTGAGGTTGCACAAAAATAGTACATACAGTCCTCCTATTACCCATCTGTCAAACATGCATAACATATGGTACTCAACAGCACGCAGTGCAGCTATAATCATTCCATACTAGCAATGTATACATGTGTGTGATGCATGCGCTGTGTTAATAGGTGATGCCTCTTCCCCTGGATACCACTGCACCCACGTACACAGTATTAAGTGCACCTCTTCTGTACCCTGCCATGTACTGTGCACCAAACCTTGTACAACCCGTTGCTGAATGTGTAGTACTGTGTCAGTTATGTCAGCTCTAATGCTCACAACCCCTATGTTTTTTAGCAACACATACCTGGGATGCTATGTAGACAGATGTCATTTGTGAATGCCTGATGTCTGGTTTACATATCTCAACATCAGTGGACCATGTATGACCAATCCAGTACTATTACACTGACAACCATCAGACCATACTGTGGCTATGGGGAGTGTACACGCCCTTATTTATATGATGCACCCTTCCTTGATCTGCCATGGGATCACATCACTGCATATATTAACAGTACATGTGCCCGATATGTGTACATTCACATGCAGTGTCTACGGAATGTGTTAGGTGTGTGGATGCTGACGAAGATGCATACACTCCATGTGTGCATATGTGTGCACACCCTTATGATGGTTTGTTGCACCTATTGTTATATGTACTACAGCAGTCATTACTCCTGACAGGGTATACTAGCATGGGCCATCTGCATTTGCCAGTGTATGTTCAGTCTGCCCTACACATGTCCCAAAAATCTGTATGATTGCAAGTCTACTCATGTGCACATCCCTTGGTGTTCACACACTGCCGTCACTATTGCTGTGGGGTAGGGTTACATCTGCCACAGTTCCTGAACCTGACTGTGTGCAGACGCAACCATTCTTAGCATCCTTAGGATCTCTGCTGCAGTGCACTGGTGTGTCATGCTGTCACCCCCTCCCCACCTTCAGGCTTTTTGCAGATGCTTGACGAGTAAGGCCTACACATGTGTGTCAGTCTGCGGTGTTCCATATACTGAACTCTACGTGTTACTGCCTTGTCCCAGCTAATAATGTGGACCACAGTAATATGTTATGCCATAGTGTAAATCTGTAACAGTTGCCACTGTACTACTGGTATATACACTGTTGTTGCACTGTATACAGGTGATGCTTCATAGATGTCCCTACTGTAGGCCATGTCTCCCACCATTATGTTAATCCTTGTGGACACATTCCGCAATAACAGGAAGTTATCTTGCAGGTGTCTGACATACCCTTCTAATACCCCATCATGGTCACCACTGTGATGCCGTGCATTTAACAGCAACAATACGTGCACATGTACAGCATGCATTCTGGGTAGGTGTGTTAGATGTGTGCATGAAATATACCATAGCCATTACATGCCCGGTGTATTGGCAAGCATCAACATAAACCATAATTACCAGCTACAGGCTGCTGCCTGGGTGGTATACTGGAGGGACCTACATAAGAGGGTGAGAGATGCGAAGTCAGTGGCTACAACTGTGGCATTGCTACAGCGTGGGTGCAGAATTACAGACCATCACCAGTACATGTCCACAATACTACCACGTATTCATATCTGTTTATTATTACTATGCAGCAACAAACTATATATATGACATGTCAGATATGCATGCTCTACCTGTACAGCTGCAGATGTATACGCAACAGTGGTCTACTGATGTGCCCTGTGGCCTTACCTGCATGCTCTTCAGCTGGTGTGTGGGTAGCACAAACCTCCACAATGGTGTCTAGCAGCTGTTGGCTGTGCGGATGTACAGGTGCCACGAGGCTGGCGAGGAGCTCCTCAACACATGTCAGGGGGGGGATGGATGACATGGCCCTCCCACCTGTTGTGAGATGATCCCTCCAGACTGCAGCAGCACACTGATGGGCATTGCGAAGCAGGTCAGAACAATGATGCCGGTCCTGCTCATAACTGCAGTTGTGCAGTCCGACATCATTGACCCTGTGGAATAGGTCACTCCACAGGGTGGTCCACTCCTGCTGCTCATGGGTGGCCTGGCCAAACAGGGCAGGATAGTGCTGGATTAGATAGTTCAGCATTATTTCATTTTCAGCAGCTGAATAAGCAGGGAGCCGTCTATGTGACATCTTACCTGAAAGACATCAAAATGGAAACAGGTCTGAGCAACTCATACAGCAAGGTTACCACAGTTTTTAATACACATCTATGTCACCCCTCCCACCATATCAGTGACAACAAACTGTAAACTCAGCTCAATAGGTATGGCTACACTTTACCTACCAGTGGGACAGATATTGCATTGTACCACACTTTGTGCTATGTGTTTGTAGCCATGTTCTCTGTGTGGACACTATCATTGCTGGCCTGTTATGGACTATTCACCTGCATGCCATTGCCAGGGCCACTATGGTTCCATATATGCCTGTGGTATGCGTGCTATGTGATTGCTACACATCTGATATTCTGTGTTATTGGGGATATCTATGCATGCTGTTGGACATGTTCCGGGATTGTGTAGACTATAACTACTCACATATGTTCTATAACAGTGACACAATAGCATGTTTAGGGAATATTTGCTGGCAGAACCACCTCTCCAAACTCATCTGCCCATATTATCAGGCCACATCACATGTGGGACCCACCTTGGTGCCTCCACATGTACTGGTCCAGCACTACCTTCAGGTGAAACCACCTCAGGGGATGTTGGCCCCCCTGGGGGCACACACAGAAATGATCCTGTCCCACGAGGTCAGGTCCAGGGTCTATTCCATAGTGGGCTCCACAGACACATGTGGGATGAGCTACATCACCTTGAGGCACTCAGTACACATTCACAGAGTCCACATACTCCTCTTGCTCAGCCTCCAGGCCAGGCACCTTCGGGACATGGACTGCTGTTGTGAGTAGCAGTGGGTGGGAGGCTTGTTCCCATTGTGTCCACATTGGGGCCCATGGGATTTCCACATCGCAGACCACACACACCATCCAGGGTGTTTACCCACCACATCTGTCATATACCACCCCTGTAGACTGTCCTCTATATCTACCAATGCGGACCACCTCCACAAATATACCTGCCATACTTCCCCATATTCCCATTCCCTACTTCACAGACAAGGGCAATGTGGTCCCAAAAAGGGGTTCACATGTGACATACCCATCCATGTTGCATACACTGACAGATTTATATATCTGTGTGTATTGCTATGTGTGCTGTTCCCTCACACATAGCATGCAGCACTGTGGTGGTAATATAGGGGACATGTATTTACATACATATATGTGTGTGTGTGTTTGTATATATGTAGACATGTGCATATATATATATATATATATATATATATATATATATATATATATATATATATATATGTGTGTGTAGATATATATGATGTATATATGTGTTTATATATATATGTCTACATATGGGTATCTGTATATCTGTGGACATACATGTACATATACATATATATATATATATATATATATATATATATATATATATATATATATGTATGTATATACACACATATACATACCTATATATGGGGTACATTCAGACATCAGGTCCACAGTCTCAAAACTCCTTCCTGCACAGCTGCACTATTCTGCCTTGCTACAACACAGACAGGTGCCACATATGGACACAGCCTAACATTAGGGGGGTATATGTAGGGCCAGATTGCAGGTAACCCTATTACACACCTATGGCATTTTAGCATGCTACAATACAGGTTAACCTGAGTATCCTGCAAGTGGTGGGCTGTGGAACCCACTTGTTCATCATTATGGCATTACTTCCACCACCAGCTATTGGCCACACTAATATACATACTTTCCATTACCCACCACACACTATATTGGCATACATCTTGTCACTCAGTGCTGCTCTACACAGTTGACAGGTATGGCCCATTACCCGCAGGGACAGACTCTAATGATCATAGCAGTTGTTCATCTGAAGTTCATTAAAACAGTAAAACCCGTTGGCACATGTATATCATTCAACATCATCTACCTCAGTACTATGGACTGGGAACTACAGTCAATTGCATGCATATATTCTTCATATACCTGTTGTAGGGATGAGGTCTGTTGTAGATAGTATCCTTGTAGGAGGTAGTTTTTTTTTTTTTGTTTTCACTCCTTTTCCTGCTTCCTTTGTTGTATTTTCTGGTATTGTTGTGGTTCAGGAGCTGTTGTATGTTTACGGTTATTTTTCTCTTTCACTGTATTTCTCTGCATCTGCATCTCTCTCTCTCTCTCTCTCTCCAGTAAATGGAGTGAGCTGCCTAGACTAGATTGCAGCATGGCTTTTATGGGTGATGCACATGATCAGGTGATGGCCTTTGCACCAATAAGTGTCCTCCACTTGCTACCTGCATGCTGCCAGCTGTGGAGTAATTCCAATTACCACTGTCATGGCAACCCACTACTATAAATCCGTACATCATATGGGTGTGGTCCCTTTACCTTTCCTGTATGGTGGACTTCCTTCCTGTCTGTGGGCAGCAGAGTTACAGACAGCAGGTAGCAATACCTCTTATAAGAGGACTTGCACACTCAGGCCAGCTACTTATTTGTATGAGGTTCCAGAACTACAAACAGAGAGTGTGAGTACTATTGTTGTATGCATTGTATAGTACCAGTGTTACAGGGTCTGTGTATGCATACTAATTTAACACTGACTGCAGTCTGTCTGCATAGCTCTCAACTGTGTGCCTATCCACTTGATGGCCAGAGGTTTGTGTGTTATGTTTTGCCTGTCCACCACACAGGTCTTGTGTCAGATATATCCAGTGGTGGCTGGTGACTTCAAATTAAAGGGGGGCTGCAGGAGAGAGCTGAATGTGTAGGGCCAATGAGAAGGGGTGTGGCCAACTAGAAAGGGGTGGCGCTATGCTCAAAACCACAACTACAACTTTAATTAAATACTCTGCCCTGGGTGCCAAACCATCATTACGAGAGTCCAATCAAGACAAAATGAAGTGTAGAAGAAAAAAAAATATTTCAATGCATTGGCTACATGACAACTTACTTAATATCTAGATGGAAACACAAAGGTTGTGAGGCATGAAAAAATAAATTACTTTTTAAATACATTACTGGAATGCCAGTCAAAATCAAGTATATAAAAAAAACAAGCAGCACTCAACTCAAACTACTTCTCTTTGCACTGCATTTCTAATTATAATTTATATTCATCTTTATAAAATTACCAAGTAACATGCTGAAATTAGCAATCTCTGTGATACCCCCACTTGTAAAAATGATTCTTATCCAAAAAAGACCTGCTGCCTGACAACAACTATCTACTTGTTTCATGGGGAAGACATGATAAAAGTAAAAAATGAACAGCAAACAAAAAATAAGCTCAAGATAAATTGCTTAAAGGATTACTGCACAAGTTATGAACCCCACATGACAGATTGGCATTCTGTTTAGTTTATGGGTAAAGCCTGCAAAGAGGCCTGCAAGTCTCTAATAAATGTAATGAGCTTCTGAAAATACTATAATTCTGTTCTTTATTACAAATACTGTCATATGCATTTCAATACCTAAGGCTTATACGTTATCTAGTTATGTAAATATTCTCTGCATGGCAATAACAAAAAGGCTTTCAATGTTGGTAATTCTTTAACAGTATGCTTATTAAAGCTTACTTGCATCTTACAATCTCTGATAAGCTTACCTGATGGTCATTAAAGCATTGCTACTTAAACACAGAACAACAGGGCACTGCAACAACATGCCTTTTCTGAATAATAAGAAGCATAAATCAGCAGTATAAAAATATATCAGAAAACCAGAACATTCTGCAAAATCAAGGACAGATGAAAAGCCACAGTTGTACTTGTGGTCTACCTTGGATGGGGGACACTCTGCACATTTACACTGCATAACTGCTCCTTGACTTGCTTGGACACATCCAGAGTCACTACAATAGGGAATAGGGTACAACATGTATGTCACAATTTGAAATGTCTCTGGCTAATGATGATGGCTCTGGCAATCATACCTCTCAACCTCAAAGGAAGAAATCTGAATAAAGTCATATATAGAAGTGTGACACAGGCCCAAAAATATGGACAATTTTTAAATATTGCTCTTATAAACTTAGAAATATAATAGAATAGTAGTATGCCTTGCATTAGTATGAATTTTCTGAAGGGTATGAAATCTGAAACTCAAATGTCTGCCATTATTTTCTAACTTCAGTCTTTAATGATTTGCCACTAATTTGCCAGAAAAACACAATTTTATGAAAAACACCAAAAATGTGATGCAAAAATATAAAATTTTCACACAATACAGCTGGGAACCTGTCAAAGAAGGGACACCTTTTTAATATTAGTGCTGTTAACTTGAACAGCTGACAAAATAAGAGCATCTACATGCATTTCTGAAATAAAAGTAATCTATAACTCTGATCATTACAGTTATTTATAATTGTAAACCCTCCATGTTTTCTTCCAAAATTGCCATTTTGCAGAGGGATTATTAGGGGGAGAGCAACATTATGAGCCAAAACTGGGGACAGTTGAAAAGTTTGGATATTCCTAATTCTATAAAGCAATTTATTTGCACGTACCTCTCACCCTCTTAATGCAGGAAATCTGGACAATGCAAAATATATTGGGGGAACATACAAACAGTAGTATGATTTGAATTTCATTTGAAAGTTTTATTTTGCATTTTATAGCACAAACACTAATAGATATCTGCAAAACAAAGCAATGCAGTCTCACAATGAAAATAGACTTAGCATTAAAACTTCTCTGCCCTTGAAACTCACATTCATTGAAACAGCACTGAAACCCACATTCAAAGAATATACATTTTGCCAATGGCAGATAAAGATTAACTTTGGGCTGCTTTCAAATCATAGGCCCCTTAAACATGAAACATACATGTGCTCTTTGATACACCTTCCTGATTGTATTAAATTATATTCCTTGTACAATACAGTACAGTTGTTAGAAGGCATTTTAAATTCATTGTTTTGAACATTTTTTCCAGTAAACAATGAAACAAAATGCATGCACCAATAATGACAAAACTGCCCAGTTCAGAACATTTCCATCATAAAAGTCTACTCAAACTTCTACAGTCCACCAGTATCAGTAAATATGCACAATCTCTGAAGAAGTAAAAGTCATCTAAATAATTTCACATTAAAGAAATCTGTAACTAATGAAGAGGTTGCTGCTAGCAAACAACTTTATATGGCATTGTTTCATCTACAAATAAAGTGTATGTTGCCCTTGAGGAATAAATTGCATGTGTTGCATTAAAAAATAATAAGCTAGTAACATCACAATAGGGAATGGATGGCAAACTGATAACAGGTTCATAGTTACTATGTATCTCCTCCAAGAAGGACTGCAGCATCCACCCCCTTTACAACACAGTACAGTATCAGCAATGCATCTATCTACTGTGGGAGTAGAACCAACAGCCTTTTGCATCAAAAGCAAGTACACTACCTGTTGTGCTATTAACAATGCAAGCAGACTTAGCATAAGCAGCACTAGAATTGTGTTCCCCTGCAGCTCTCAGTTCCTTGTAATATCTATTCGACACTCAGCTGTATCTCTGAACTTTGCAGCACAAGAAATCTGAAAAAAAAACAAAATTTATGGGGGGGGGGACAAAAGCCCAAAAACCAGGGGCACATTTTAAACATTGCTTGTATAATGTTGGAAAATTGCTAGAATAAAATGCTGTGTTACAACCATACATTTCACTGCCAAGTCTTGAGCCCAGGGGACCCTGTGCAAAACAGTCAGAGCAACATACCACTATGCCAAATCAGCTGTTTTGTGAAAGAGAGGAAGACTGAAACTTAAATGGCTACCATTTAGTGAATTCAGTTCTCACCATAGCTGTCAACCTCTTAGCACAAAACACCTGAACAAAGCCAATAATGGGGGAATACAACCCCCAAACATATTCAGTGAATTCAGTTCTCACCATAGCTCTCAACCTCTTAGCAAAAAATACGTGGACAAAGCCAGAAATGGGGGAATACAGCCCCCAAACATATTCAGTGAATTCAGTTCTCACCATAGTTATCAGCCTTAGCAAATAAAACCTGGACGAAGCCAATAATAGGGGAATACAGTCCCAAAAATAGGGACAAATTTCAAATATCCATGTTATAAACTTAGAAAATTAGAATTAGAATAAAAGGTTTTGTGTTAACATGGACTACCTGAAGAATATGAAGTCTAAAATTCAAATACCTGTTATTTTTATTCCTTTAACATTTTTTAACCAGGAAAGTCTGACTTGGAACAAAAGCAAATTTTCTGCAGAGGCCCAGGGAGAAACTCTCCAGATACATCTTTGTAAGATGGGAGAACATGCAGACTACACAGAAGGCACCCCAGCCAAGAATCAAACCAGAGAACCTGTAGCGATTAGGCAACAATGCTACCAGTGCACCACTGACTTTGCAAAGAAAAATAAACATACAGACACCACAGATTTTATGAGGAGCAGAACAAATATGAGGCAAAAATCTGCAATTTTTTACAAATGACAGTGGGTAGGGAATTCAGACCCTTGCCACCTGCGCATAGGGTTCAAGCCTGAGGTATTTATTCACCACCATGTGTTCTCTCTAGTCATCAATATATAGCAATTGGGGAATAACACACACACACACATGCACACACACACACATACACACACACACACACACACACACACACACACACACACACACACACACACACACACACACACACACACACACACACAGCAAAGATGCCTTTCTCCCCTAACCAGACTCCCTGACACAGCAGTCTGGAGTTCTGTGAGTACCAGGAACTCCAAGCATGCATGTGTGGAGTTCTGGGACTCACAATTTTGGTTTTGTTTTATTTTCTTATTTCTTTCTACAAGTGTGGGGCTGCAGTCCTGCTGTCATATAGCATGAGCCGCCCCTAGATATATCACTGGCTATGTGTGTGTGTTGAGTGCTATCAGTACATGGCCACATCCATTTGTGTTTCTGACTTCATATTCCTGACTAAGGGTATGTTGCAGACTATCCTGTAACAACAGCAACTTGCTTAGTGTATGACAACACTATTTTACATATGGGCCTGTGTTCCAGCCTCTGTCCTACACCTACATACCAGGCTTTGTCCATATGACATGCTGTCAGGTGTTGTTATGTAGTGGCCTGTGAGTATGTCATGCTGCCATTCCTGCCATCATGCCACTGCTGTTGTGGTCCCCACACATATTGTGGGGTTGGGTCCATATATGTATGGGTTTCATCTGCACAATACATGTGTGCCCTTATGTAGTCCACAGGCCAGTGTATGTAACAGTAGTGTATGGCCCTGTATGTCAGTCAATGGGGGGGGGGTGCACCATAACTAACCTAGGCTGTTACAAGATGTGGGGTATCAGGGGTAAGCTGCCATAAGGTATCTGGGTGTACATTACCATACAATTCACCTTGGGTAAATGCAAGCCTACTGCTTCCTGCAATACAGACTGTTCTTTTTGTCAGTGTGATTGTGATGGTTTCAGTTATGCCTTGTTATGTACCAGATGCATCTCATTGTGTCATCTGAGGTATTTACCCCCTAGGGATTGTGTACAGAGTATAGATAGAGGCTGCTGGACTATACATCTGCATTACTTACTGTTGATTGATTGTTACCCTGTGGCCCAGTCTGTCTTTACTGTTGTACTACTTGAAGTCCTTGCCCTGGGTAGCAACATATGTAATCCTTTCCAGAATACTGTATTAATTTATCTGTTTGACAGTTGCATTAGGTTGTTTATATGTATTTCAGAGTCTAAACAGCTATATGACATGGCATATACAACTGTAATAGTACACAAATAAAGCACTCCCATATATGCAAACCTGTGTGTGGTGTTATATCCTTTGACCTCTCTGTGGGTATATGTTGCAGGTAACAATTGTCATTTGTATGGGTGGCTCATACAGTGTCCAGTTGGTAAGGTGGCAACTGTAGTGGCTGTTCCATATTGTGTGCACCCTCTACATATCTACATATGTATCGTCCTATACATATCTCTCTGTGTGTATGTGTAGTTACATGTGTGTATATATATATATATATATATATATATATTTATATATATATATATATATATAAATATATATATATATATATATATATATATATATATATATATATATATATATATATGTGTGTGTATATATATATTTATATATATATATATATATATATATATATATATATATATATATATATATATGTGTGTGTTTGTGTGTGTATTTGCATATATGTGTCTGTGTATATGTATCTTAGGAATGTTGATTGCTTCCACACTGTACTGCATGATATGTTACTGATACCAGCCTGACATCATACAGGTGGGATGCAGTACTGTTAACATCCTGTGCCCATGTTGTGTCAGGTCCAGGGTATGGGATTTGCAACAGTTGGTATTGTATTGCAGGGCAGATGTGTTTGGCTGTGGGGGGGGGGGTATCTATACATACAAGACATATGTTGCTTGGACCCCCTCACCCCCATTAACAGTGCATGTGGTCATATATGTTTTTATGTTCTCTTTTATATCTAATGACATATGTCTGTATATACATATATATATATATATATATTGCTATATGTATATATATATATATATATATATATATATATATATATATATATATAGATAGACATATATATGTAGACATATATATATATATATATATATATATATATATATATATATATATATATATATCTATATAGTTCCCCTTCACATGACCGAAGTTGTGTAAACTCGAAATTCATAAACCCGAAAACCAGAATCTCTAATTTACAAAACCTCGAAAATGGGAAGGGGAACTAAAAAAAAAAAAACAGAGACCTTTCTAATGTTTTTGCAGGGGGGGATTCACTCCCCTGCACCGCCCACACTCCCTCTACTTAAATATTCCTACTCCGAGATCACACTACAGCGGGGGACAGGGAAATCTTCCAGTTTACGCTATATGCTTAAGCTCAAACCGGACGATTTCCCTGTCCTCCGCTATAGTGCAGTCACGAAGCATTTAGATTTAGCTGCGAGGATGCTGCGGGACCTTGCCCCTTGCAAAAAGGTAAGTCAACTCTTTTTTTTAAGCTCTAAACTTCCCATTCACAATTTCGAGTGAATGGAAGTTCGAGATTCTGGGCTCGAGCTTATGGGTTTCGAGCTTCCATTCATTCAATCTTGTGAAGGGGAACCATATATATATATATATATATATATATATATATATATATATATATATATATATATATATATTTTTAGATATAAATATATATACACAAACGTACATCTACATGTTTAAATACATTTCCTGTACTGTTGAATGACTGTGCTGGATGATGTTTCTGAAAACAGGAGGGCTATGTATATCTGACATAGCTTAGTAGTAAATCATTTTGGCTATGGTGTGCAGGGTCCTGGGTTTGAGCCTTGCAGAGGCTGTTTATTTTATTGCTGGTAAGAACAAGGGCTGTTGGATACAGAGTGATTAAGGCACTTTTAAGCAGTTGTAAGCGGGTTTGCTCGGGATTGCAGAGATAAGCACTGCTAACTTCCGGTTACAGTTTCTTATACTGATTTAGCTTCAAAATTGCTTAACCTGTGTAGGCATTGCTTACCCCTGTGCAAACAGGCTTAAAACCACTAAAAGCACTTACTGCTGCTTAAAAGTGCTTATTCCCACTATCTCCCACACTAATTTGTTTAAAAGAAAAGAAAAAAAGGGTTGATAGGAAAGTGGTGAAAAGGGGGCACAAAAAGGGAAAGACAGTGGGGGAAAATAGCTAGGGATGTGCAGGAAGGGTGTAGGAAAGGTCCATAGCTGCCCATTTCTTCTACAGCAACAGCTGTGCATATACACTGCATTTGGAGGTAGATTTGGACACACAAACCCATGAGAAAGGGGTGAGGACAACAATAATATGTTGTGAAGCCAGTTAGACCAGATTACATGTGTCCAGTGGACACGTGTGAAATGGACAGCTATGTATGAGACGATATTTTTTGGGGGAAACAGATTACCCTTTTTTTTTCAGGTGAGAGTGGGATGTTGGGGAGGTATAGTAGGTATATTTGGGAAGGTAGGTTAGGTAGGTTAACAGACAAGACAAACAAGACGCATACAGGGGCGGTATATGACACGTGGGGGATAAACACCTTGATGGGGAGGGGTGTTGGGAAATCGGAAGCCCATGTGTCCCCTAGTGGAATCAGTGGGACTGAGGTCCCCACCCATGGGCAGTCACCACTGCACCTTCACAGCCCTGAAGGTGGCTGTGCTGGGGCTGTGTCGGAGAGCCAGGCCGTCCCCTCTAGTTGGGACACGTGGCCCTCGAGCTGGCATAGCAGATGTACAAACTCCCGGTTGAGCTCGCTATGCACCACGACCCGGACCTGGTGATGGGTGATAGATTCCTGTCCGTGCCCGCTCCTGGGGGGGTGACCCCCATCCCCTGAGGCAGTTCTACCCGAAGGTGGTGCAGGACCAATGGACGAGGAAGTCCTGGGTTGGGCCCCAGATTTGGTGGTGCCTGGTGCCACGGCCAGCTGAGGTGGGACAGGTGGGTCTGCTGGGACCCGCATTCCCGTATGTGCTATGATGTTTATGTTTTATCGACATATGTGGGTTAGTAATAGTCAACACATTCCAGGACTAGGTGTAACAACATGCATAGATATTCCCATTAACCCAGACACCAGATATGGAACAGTTGCTAGCAAATAGAACACATGCATATATGGGACCACAGTGGTAATTACAACAGCATGCAGGTACATTGATGGCATCATGCCACCATTGTTGAAGTATTTCAACATAGCACATGCATAGTAACTGATTTAAATAATTATCAAACAATAGGACATATGTCCCAACATTACACTTAACTCACACATACCAATTGAGTTGGGTATTTAGTTTTTTGTTGCAGATATGGTGGGGGGGAGATGTCAATTAACAACTAGTATATTCCTGTAGTTTACATTACTTTCCTAGTCAGTGCTGTTATCTGTACCTTACAAGTATCAGTACACTACCCTATTGCCTTACTTTGGACAGTGGTATGGCTGTCAACAACTATATACATGAACTGATTTTACCTGCAGTATACACCTCTTACCTGGTATACCTGTGGAAGAATTGTTTGTTAACACTAACTAACTCTTTCTACACATACTCCCAGATTCCAGGTTGATGTTATGCACATACCTGCCCATCTCTTTTTGCACAGACTCTAGCCATGTCTTGACCACATGCAGGTATACCGGGACATATTTAGACTATTGCCCTCTTAAACCTTTATTGACTTACAATACTGTTATACAGGATTTCCTAGACAGTTATATTATGTAGCACAGTGTGGGTGACAGTGATGAGTGATACCTTATTATTCAGAGCAACTGCAACACTCACAATACCAGACAATACCAGAGTAAACAGTACCAGTACAGGGTATCAATCTTTAATTTCTAGGCACAGTATTCATATCTGATGGACCTGTGGGAGCAATGTTTGTTAGCATTACCTGAATGTTGCCACACAGATTATCAGATTCCACATTATATTATGCACATACATCTTACTTTGTTACTGTACACACTGTGATCACAGCTTGACAACATGGGGGCGTAGATGGGACATACTTGGCTTATTACTCTCATAACAGTTTGGGGAGTTGCTAGAGTGACAGGTTTGTTCTTATAGATGTGTGACAATCAGTTGTATTTCTTGTTTGCTGCCTAAACATCTGGGATCATCCCACTGATTTCCCAGGAGGACAGGGTGACAAGCAGCAGATATGGGCCGATTTACTGGACATTCTGGACATATCTGTACAGTTATGAGGTATGATTCTGTATGCAGCCTACTACCACTTCCAGGATTTGAACCATGGTTGTGTGTGCTAAAAATACAACAGTTCACATCTCAGTTGCATGTGCTGTTTGGATTTTGTTGTCTGTCTTTTCACTGTTTTCTGTCTATGTCTCTCTCAGTTGTACTAAATGACCTCTGGGGATTACACCAGTCATATACAGACATTCCTACACAATTTATTTATGTTGCACAGTGTGGGTAACAGTACTTAATACAACAGTACTATTAAGTGATTGCAAATCTACAGTACCATATGATACCAGAGTAAACCCATGCAGTCCAGCAGTTAGACCTTTATTGTAAGGCTATTATGCTTTTATTTACATATAACCCATATGTGACTCTTCCTGCCATTCTCTCTGGTGTGTGTAGTACTTGCCTTAAACAATACAGGTTTTATACAGGCAATTAACTTACTAATACTTTTAGATTTATTTCCTATGACAGTACATGCAAGAGTATTACTAACCTGCCTCACGTCGCAACCTCTCCAAGCAACATCCATGGGCCTCTTGGTTTACAGCCTGCTCACTTGCCACTGTAAAGGAAGTAAGAAGAATATTTAGCCATACCTATCCATAATATACATGAGCTGGCAATTATTAAACAGTCAGTGGAGTGATACTTACACACAGCTGGGACCTCCCCTATCCTCCTAGACTTTTGGATCTACTGATCCAAGAGATCCCCGTTTCACCGCTTCAGGTCAGCATAGTGATGCCTGACCTGCTCAGCAGTTTGGGGCATGCCAGTGGCACTGGTGAGGTCTCATTCAAAACAGTCCCAGGCTTGAGCTTTATATTGGGAACCCCGGTACTGGCCCTGCAACAGTCTCTGCTCATGGTATTTCACAAGGAGTCCTGCCATGACTCTGGACTCCTGGATGCCCCAGCGCTGCGACTGAAAGTGTACACCCTCTCCCACTCCAGACATAGTGCCTCAAAGTGGAAGCTACAACCAGTTGCCTGTTGGGTTTAAATAAGGCTGATTTCTTGCACTTTGAAGTGATTGGATGGTTTTGAAAAGGCTAAACTATGGGCAAACCTGCTTACCTAAGGTTGGCATTGTTTAAAGGGGTATACCAATGGGCAAATTGAGTTAGCTGGCCTACACATTACTTACACCTACTAAGCTGGGCTGTGCAATGCGTAGCATTGCTTAATATTTAATTTACATTATATTTGCTTTTTGGCATTAATTTATTATTCATTACATGTTATATATGTATCTGGTATCCATGATTCATGTGTATGTACACTGTATGGGGTCCTTGTGTTTATTAGAGGACTTCAACACTTTATTACAATTACATCTCACATCTGGGCTTACTGCAGTACTCCAGTTCACATATTTATGTTATGTAGTAGGTTATACAACATAAGACTGTATATAGATTCCTTTCACATGTTCAGTTTGATTTTCCTGTAGTGAGGATTTGTTTGGTTATACCTCAATTGTATGCAGTGCTGTGATGGCTTAGTGGTTAACAGCTGTGACTCTAGTGTACAGTGTCCTGGGTTCAAGATCTTCAAAGGCTGTTTCTTTTGTTTCTGGCCAGAACAGCGGCTGTTGCATTCAGAGTGATTAAGGCACTTTTAAGCACTTGTAAGCGGGTTTGATGGGTTTGCGCGAGGGTAAGCAATGCTAGCCTTCAGTAAAATATATTTACAGAGAGTTAGTTTCAATACTGCTTAACCTGTGTGCGCATTACTTACCCCCACACAAATGGGCTTAAACCCACTTACTAGTGCTTAAATATGCTTACTCCCGCTTACTACTGTTTAATAGTGCTTACACTGGCTTACTAGTGCTTACTCCCACTTACAACTGCACTAATTTAGGTAGTAATGTCTAATGGTTCTTGGGAAGGTGGGGGATTTGGAAGCTGTATGGAGTTATCATTCATCACACATTTTACCTTCCATTTGTATCCCTGAATCCTGTGTACGTATACTGTATGGGGTACATGTGATTATATGTGGACTTTGCAACGTTATGACACTGACACCTCACGTCTGTATTTAATGCAGTACTCCAGTTCACAAATATATGTTATTTAGTAGGTTATGCAACTAAAAATATTGGTCATAAAGTGATTTGACATGGAAAATGGAACATGCTGCAGTGGGACTCGAACCAGGAATAACTGCTCATAAGGCAAATGCTATACCCACTATACTCTTGCTGTGCTGCTTTGTTTGCATATATCTTGCATTTTATCCTCTTCTGCCATTTAAGCTGCATTAACCGTAGCTAAGTGATGGGCAAACCCACGCACCTATGGTTAAATTTAATCTGTTTCATAAAAAAAAAATCTTTATATTTGTTGTTTTAACTATTGCTCTTGTACACATGGGGGGATGTTGCTGGGGGTATACATAGATTTATGAGCAGTGTCACTCATTCTTTTATGACTTGTCTGCTGTTCTTCATTGCAGGGACATGTATATTCTGAGAGCTCTGCTCTCAGACACACCCCCTGCACTCTTACATGCTTTGTATAAGATTAGAAGTTCAGGCAGTGCGCCTTCATTAATATGCATGGCGAGCTGCCATCTTGCTCCTAAACGGCCACTTCTGTGCAGGACTAAGCTAGTCCTGTACGGAAGGATAGTGAATCCAGGGGAAAGTCAGTCAACTGTAAAAGTCTGTTTATTCAGTTCAAAAAGTTGTACTATGCTTTTATCCTCCAGACTTCATCAGTCTGTAAATACACAAAAAATATTTTTTAAGCCCAAGCCAGTCAGTGTAATCCAATGGCATCACAACATCTATCAGTGTATTAACATTCTTTAGGAAATGGGTGAAACCCACAGATGATACCATTTTTGAAAAACAAATGTTCTCCAGCAGGTGTTAGTGTTCCATGACAGTCAGGTATCAAGACTGCTGCTTTATGGCAGCTGTGATTTACAAGCTGAAAAGCAGGAAAAATGACTGACATCTATTTTACTCTTGCTATACATGTTAGTTTAGTTACTCTAAACAAAAATAAGTTAAATAAAAGGAAAATAAAGAAATGAGTCAGTTGAGAAAACAAGGACTTGCCATTTTACTTTTAAGCTATGTAAGTGGAAAAATGTTGCAGGTGTGTGTGTATGTGTGTGTGTGTGTGTGTGTGTGTGTGTGTGTGTGTCTGTGAGTGACTGAGTGAGATGGGTGGGGAAAGAGAGCAAGAGCACAAATGCTCAAGAACTGTGGACAAAGCCAACAGTGATAGTAGTACAAAGACAGAAATCTGGGTACAGTTTTTCATTATTACCTTAAGTCACTTAAATCAGTGGTTTTGCTTCAACAGTTTTTTTTCTGAACAAGAAGTATGAAACTGAAATGTCAGCACTTATTGACTGACTATAATCCTTAGAGATTTATCAGAGATAATTTGTCAGAGATAGCTGCAAGATGAGTGGCTTTCTCAGAAATGTATCAGAAAATTAAGCATTTTTCAAGGGACAGAGCAAAAATATGAGACAAAATCATGGACAGAAGTGAGGTTTGTGATGCAGGAGTGGAGATCCATTGCTTTCCTCTGATCATAGTGAGACTTCTAAGGTGTAGACAGTCAAGAAATTATTGTTCAACATGTGTGTGTGTGTGTGTGTGTGTTTGTGTGTGTGTGTGTGTGTGTGTGTGTGTGTGTGTGTGTGTGTGTGTGTGGGTGTGTGTGCACACTTACACATATATGAATGTATGTAGACATTAAGTACTCACGTAATGCATACATGTGAATTTTAGATGTAAAATGCATCTTCCAACAACAATTATATAACCTACAGCAACTATGAAATATTAGGTGAAGGAGATATTTTATAACAAATATGTAAAAAATATGTACATACCACAATAATAATAAAACAAGTACAAACCAATTTAACAGATAACCTATTTTCTGAGTGCAATACAGCCCTCCAGGATGGGTGTTATTGGAGAAATAACATATATTCCATGGTGAAGGGTCCTTCAGCCTGGGGCATTGAATCTCTGAATATCCGTGAGCAGTCAGTTATTTCCTCAATAATGCCCATCCTGTCAGTCATTGTTGCTTGCTTACTTCATATTCTTTATTATCTACTATATTATCAAATTCACTTCTAAAGTCTAAAGGCAACGTTCAGTACATGAAAATGTATTTCTTAAACCAAAACAGACTTTTCTATACTTATACAATGCAATGTTCTTAATACCTTCAGTCATAAAATATAGATGTGGGTAAATCTGATGTATTTCTTACTTGTTTTTCCTGTCTGAAAATGTTTGCAAACCATGCACAAAGCTATATAAATGACAATCTTTGTTTAACAGTCAGCATGCTACATAAATGCATGTCTTGATTTAGTCTCTAGCAGTGGTGGCTGGTGACTTCAAATTAAAGGAGGGCTGCAGGAGACAGCTGAATGGGTGGGGCCAATGAGAAGGGGTGTGGCCAACTCGAAAGGGGGTGGGGCTATGCTCAAAACCACAACAACTGGAACTTTAATTAAATACACTGCCCTGGTTGCCGAACAGTCATTATGAGAGTCCAATCAAGACAAAATGAAGTGTAGAAGAAAAAAATATTTCAGTGCATTGGCTACATGACAACTTATTTAATATCCAGATCGAAACAGGTTGTGAGGCATGAAAAAATAAATTACTTTTTAAATACATTACTGGAATGCCAGTCAAAATCAAGTATAAAAAACAAGCAGCACTCAACTCAAACCACTACTCCTTGCACTGCAGTTCTAATTATAATTTATATTCAGCTTTATAAAATTACCAAGTAACATGCTGAAAGTAGCAATCTCTGTGATACCCCCACTTATAAAAATGTTCCTTATCCAAAAAAGACCTGCTGCCTGACACAGCTATCTACTTGTTTCATGGAGAAGACATGATCAAAGTAAAAAATGAACAGCAAACAAGAAACAAACTCAAGATCAATTGCTTAAGGGATTCCTGCACAAGTTATGGACCACACATGATAGATTGGCATTCTGTTTAGTTTACGGTTAAGCCTGCAAAGATGACTGCAAGTCTCCAACAAAAGATGACTGCAAGTCTCCAACAAATGTAATGAGCTTCTGAAAATGCTGTAATCCTGACCTTTTATTACAAAATACTGTCATATGCATTTCAATACCCAAGGCTTATACATTATCTAGTTATGTAAATATTCTCGGCATGGCAACAACAAAAAGGCTTTCAGTGCTGGTAATTCTTTAACAGTATGCTTATTAAAGCTTACTTGCATCTTACAGTCTCCGACAAGCTTACCTGATGGTCATTAAATCATTGCTACTTAAACAGAGCAACATGGCACTGTGACAGCATGCATTTCCTGAATAATAAGAAGCATAAATCAACAGTATAAAAATATGACAGAAAACCAGAACATTCTGCAAAATCAAAGACAGATGAAAAGCCAAGGTTGTACTTGTGGTCTACCTTGGATGGGGGAATACTCTGCACACTTACACTGCATAACTGCTCCTTGATTTTGTTGGACACATCCAGAGCCACTACAATGGGGAGTGGGGTGCAACAAGTATGTCACAATTTGAAATGTCTCTGACTGACAGTGATGGCTCTGACACTCATAGCTCTCAACTTCAGAGCAAGAAATCTGGACAAAGCCATACACAGAACTAGAAGTGGGACACAGGCCCAAAAATAAGGACATTTTTTAAATATTGCTCTTATTAACTTAGATAATAGAACAGTAGTAGGTCTTGCATTAGTACGAATTTTCTGAAGGGTATGAAATCTGAAACTCAAATGTCTGTCATTATTTTCTAATTTCAATCTTTAATGACTTGCCACTAATTTGCCAGAAAACCACAATTTTACAGACCAAAATGTGATGCAAAAATATAAAGTTGCCACACAATACAGCTGGGAACCTGTCAAAAAAGGGACACCTTTTTAATATTAACACTGTTAACTTGAGCAGCTAACAAAATAAGAGCATCTACATGCATTTCTGAAATAAAAGTAATCTATAACTGATCATTACAGTTATATATAATTGTAAGCCCTCCACATTTTCTTCCAACATTGCCATTTTGAGGAGGGATTATTAGGGGAGAGCAACATTTTGAGCCAAAATTGGGGACAATGGAGAGGTTTGGATATTCCTAATACCTGCAAGATGAATGACATCACAGTTTTGTCAGAGATAGCAGCAAGATGAATGACATCACACTTTTGTCAGAGATAGCTACAAGATGAATGACTTCACAGTTTTGTCAGAGATACCTACAAGATGAATGACATCACAGCTTTGTCAGAGATAGCTGTAAGATGAATGACATCACAGTTTTGTGAGAGATACCTGCAAGATGAATGACATCACAGTTTTGTCAGTGATAGTTGCAAGATGACTAGCTTTCACATCCAAAGATTGCCTTTTTATTCTATGTTAGTTTCAACATACCTCTCAACGGTACAGAATTTTTCAGAATGTGCAGATCATTACCTCATATTTTTGGTGTGTCCCTTACAAACTTTTTGGCTTTCTAATGAACTATTGAAGTCACTAAATAATGAGATATATGGATTTCAGATTTCATACCTTTCGGAAAAAGGACAATTCAAACACTGTTTTCTAGCAAGATTCCAAGTTTTTAAGAACAATATTTAAATCTGTTTCTGATTTCCAGACTTTGTTCCTCTGATTATTTTTGGCTTTGTCCAGGATTCTTGAGGTAGAGAGGTATCAGTCAAGGCATGATTTGCGTTACTTTCTAATATACTCTTGATTTTCTGGTCTGTCATATAAATAAAGCAAACTCTATTACCTAAGTACTTTCTGTTAATATTCTCTTGATTATTCTCATTTCTCTCTTTGTGGAAAATAGGTATGCATATTTATTCTTTGTACATTCCGTTGCCTTCCTCAGGTCTGCTCTATTGTTATTGTTAGCCAAGATGTGTGTAAAAGTTTTCTCTTCACTTTGACTTGTTGGGCCATTTTATCCAAATACTCTTTTTTATATAAATGCTATCAGCAAATTCTTCTTTCATTGGTTTTATCTTTTATTCAAAAGCAAAATCATCTGTTGTCAGACTTGGTGTACTTATGTTCAGTTTAATTACATTTCTTTCTATGTATTTATGATGCATAGTACTAGAAAGCAAAAGTGAATTACTTTTCATTGAATTTTTATAAATAGTAAATTCAAGGTTGCCTTTATTTCCTTTGTCACCAATATAAAATATCTAAAAATCAGTCAATACACTCAGTATCTGATCTCATACAAAGTTCTAAAAAATAATTAGCGTTGTTGATAAATACATTAAAAGTTAAAAATGTAATTGTGGACCACACAAAAAAATAAATATATGATTAATAAAAAACACAAACAACACCTGATAAGACTGATATAACGCTGATCTGTAAATGCATTTTTCCTCCTGAAAGCAGTTAGAGTAACTGGGAGCTATTACAGGCTCATATGGTAGTAACACACAAATAATAATACATTATCTGATGACTTTACTCTGCCAAAATAGATTCTCAAAATGATTTGTAGAACACTACAACCTTCTCAAATGTATTAATTCCTTCTAGCAGTGTTTTCAATTTTATTTGCAAACAGTATTTGCAAGGGTGCAGTAAAGGGTCTTTAGTAGTCTCTTTGACTGACATCTCTAGACCCTGGTCACATTGTTTCTCACATCCTCATAAGCAACACAGTAGTAGAGATGTACAACTTTTCTTCTAAATCTTCACTGAAATCATCTGAAGGGAGAGTCTGTGGTCCACTGCCTACACAAAATAAGTGACTGATGTCAGTCAGTGTATTACAAATTCCGAAGATATGGTAGTTCGAATGCGAGAACCAACTAACCAAACCAAGTTCCAATGAAGGAAATTGTTTTAAAGGTAAATATCCACTAAATTCACCACAGGAACCACGTAAATCCAATAATCAAATACAGCTCCCCATGAAGGTAAGGATACGATAAATTGTCACTTTATTCTCCACAAGATTCACAAAAAACACGATACACACGTATTGTTCCACAAGAATCACAAAAAACACGACACACGTATTGTTAACCTAGGTTTCGTCTTAGTGTTAAAGACTTCTTCAGAACAACTACCACAACAATTTCCTAGTATAAATACCCAGCTTAATTACCAATCAAAAACTTAATCAACCTGCAATTAATAATGTTAAATTACACTTGATTATTTAATTAACATATAAAACGCTGAATATAAATCAAAATAAATATATACAGATATAAAACACACTAAACATTAAAAAACAGTGTTTTATTAAATTATTTTATTTATATAATATTAATATTTTGTTTAAATATATATAATATTCAGTATATAATATTCAGTTTTATGTCCCCAGTGGATATATTAAAAAAAAATATATATATTGATTATATATTGAATATATATATAATAATAAATTTATAATAAAAACTTATAATAAAAACTATCTAACTATTGATGAACCTAAGCTTTAATAAAGGGGCCATGCTAATGTTATCATTTAAACCAGGAAATCTAGTGGCATCAAACAATTTAATTGCCACATCATTTCACATAGGTCCAAATGAATGTCCAAGATATACCCTTGTAAGTCCTTTTTTATTTGTTGAATAATAATAAATTTAAAACTATGGCCCGGATATTGTTTAATATGCCTGAAAAGAGCATTTGTATTCTTTTGATGCCTTATATCAAGAAGGTGTTTACCTATCCTATCTCTAAGGGCCCTGCAAGTTTTACCTATATAAAATGCTGAACATTCATTACATTTGGCCATATACACTACATTTTTGGAATAACAATTAAAATGCCCCTTAAAAAACAATATTTCATTTTTCACCAACATTTTATTTTAGTGGTTAGGATATAAGCACAAAGGCTACATCTCCCACATTTAAAATTCCCATTGGGTCTGCATGATGTACGACTACTATTTACATATGTACTTCTCTCTAATAGGTTTTTAAATGATCTTGCCTTCCTATATACATTCATAGGTAACTCCTTCAATTTCCTACTAACATTTACATCTAATTTTAACATTTCCCAATTATTCCGAATAGTATTAGTAATAAATTCTGTATCATAAGTATATGTAGTTATGAAAAATAAAGAATCTTTTTTACTCTCCCTATTTTGACTACCCTCACCCAAATATATGTTGTTATACCTACTAACCACATTAGTGGTACCTACATCTGACTTTAATAGGGGCTGGTAAATACCATTATTTCTCTTTACAATTACTTCATTTTTAATACTGTTAACTAAAATAGTAGGATAACCTCTTTTAATAAACATATCTGAAATAATACTCAATTCTTTGTCAAATTCTTCCATTATATTAACCATCCTGGCCGCCCTAACCATCTGCCCCTTTACAATAGCTTTCTTTTGATGGAAAGGGTGCCAGCTGGAATAATCCAGATATGCATTCGAAAACGTGGCTTTCCTGAAAATCTTTGAAGACAAGACACCTTTTATCTAGTCAAACTTTAAGGAAACATCCAAATAGGATATTTCATGTTCGTTGTAATTAAAGGTGAACTTTAAAAATTCTATAGTATTATTAATATATTCCATGAATTCAAGCATTTTCTTAACACCACCATTCCATATAATAAAAATATCATCCAGGAACCGTGTGTAATGTAATATATCTGAGAAAAATTCACTTTCAAATACATAATTTTGTTCCCAGTATGACATAATATAATTAGCATAACTAGGGGCACAAGCTGCACCCATTGCTACCCCTGTTAACTGCTTATAATAACCCCCTTCAAAGAATAAAAAAATATTGGTCAGTACAACTTCCATAAGTGCAACATAGACGTTAATTTCATCCTGTTGATAAATACCTGTTTTTAGAAGTTGACTTTCTAACCATTCTAAGCCTATATTATTGGGGATAACTGAATATAAATTCACTACATCTGTGGTAAGAAACAATGTAGTATTGGTAATGCTGACACAATTAAGTTTGTGTAAGAAGTGCCAAGAATCCTTGGTGATATAATCAAACATTTTCAGACCTTTTTGTAAATGAAAATCTAAATATTTACTCATGAAATACATTTTGCTTCTTTTTGCATCCACTATGGGCCTAAAAGTCACATTCTCTAAACTTTTATGAATTTTAGGAATTCTAAATATATTACTAATCACTGGGAACTCATTTTTCAAATAACTAAAATCAATTTCATTAATCTGGCCCTGTAATAACAAATCTTCTGTCATTAAATCAATTTTAGAAAAGGCTATATAAATTTGATTCAAAGTCACCTCCTCATACATATCTTCAGTTAACATTTGAAGCATAGAATTAGAATAGTCATTCCTATCCATTAACACTACTCCATTGCCCTTATCAGGCCTCATATAACAAATAGTGTTATCTTTAATGAGCTGACATAACAGTTGATTTTCGTCCTGGGTTAAATTACCATAATTATCTACAATTATATACAAATATACAACAAAACCATGTCCACCAAGGGAGGGGGTGTATCCATCTTCATCAAGGACACCCACATCTCCAGATTAGTGGCATTGCATGAAACATCGGAAACAATTCATGTGCAACTAACAGTGGGCAAAACTGCCTTCCAAGTCATAGCCTGCTATAGATCACCCTCTCTGCCTCAGAACCCACACACGGCCTTCCTGAGAACACTTGAGAATATGAAGATTGTACCAAACACCATAATATTGGGGGACTTCAACTACCTAAACATCGACTGGGTAAACTACTTGAGTCCAAACTCATTTGCCCAATGGTTTCTAGAATTCATCAATTCAAACGCCATGGAACAACTAGTCACTGTTCCTACAAGAGGAGAAAATACATTACACCTAGTCATTACAAACATAAGGGATGAATGTTCCACACCAGAGGTAAATCCCTCATTGGTGAGATCAGACCACAAACTGATCACAATAGACATCCACATCCCAACCCCACCCCCAGCCAAGCAAACCACAGTGAAAAACCTCTCAAAAACAAACTTCACTCTCCACAAGACAGAAGTAGGAAACTTCAAAGCCCCGGAGAAATTGGAAAATGTTTCCCAAACCATAATAGACTCCCCGGCCGACACAAGCATCCTCCAAAAGGGTCTTACGGAGACAGATACCTGGTGTCAAAGCCATGGCCTCAAACATAATGCCAAAAAATGCATAGTCATCCCCTTTGGGAAAAACAAGGTGCCCACAAATTACCACATAGGAAGTAACCTACTAAGTACAGAAGAAGTAATTAGGGATCTGGGGACCCAGGTTGATAGTAACCTCTCCTTTGACAATCACATTGCCAAAATAGTCAGAAAATCCTTCTATATTACCCATCTTATAACTAAAGGGTACTTGTCTAGATCTAGAGAGGTCATTGTGCCCCTATACTCATCACTCATCAGACCCATAATTGAGTACAATGCCCCATTTGGGATGTACTTTACTAGGCACCTGCAGCAGCTGGACAGACCCCAAAAGTTCCTTGCCAAAAGGATCATGGGCCTCAAACAATTGCCCTATGAAACTAGGCTAAAGAAACTACAGCTCTACTCAGTTGCTTACAGCCTGCTCAGAGGCGACCTCTGCCTGACTTACAAGGTCATGCCCAACCCAGAATTAATGGACATGCTCCACCTTAAAAAAAACAAATCCATTAGAGCCACACGCTCCTCAGACTTATACCTCAGCACAGAAATAAATAGGACATGCTGGAGGGATAGATTCATATCCCAAAGGCTTCCCACACTCTGGAATAAAATCCCAATTCACGTAAGACAAAGCCCCTCGCTGACCCTCTTCAAGAGATATCTTAATGAGTGGATGGGAAACTGTAAGTTTGCACCTGGGATCACTCCAGTGGCGCCACTGGATAGAGGCTCTAGAAGTTAAATTATAAGGGTGGAGAGAGCCAAACACATTTTCGGCTAGGCTTATAAATGCCCTAGGGCAGATAGCCTAGTATAAATCTATGAACCTATGAACCTATAAGCATTCTTAATTCCTGGTAGTGTCTTCTCTCACTCACAGAGAGCTACATCATGTCTCCCAACTGTTCACCAGATTTAATTTATGACTTTGTTCTCCCCACCCCCTTTTTATCCTGCTCATACACATTACGATTTTGGACAACCAAGTCACATTGTACCTAGTAGTGCTATAGAAATAACAGTCCTAGCTTTGAAATTAACATTTTATTCTACACAGCTAAACTGCTTTCTTCATGTGTTATCTGTTCCTTCTTAACAACTATAACTATATTATGTATCTTGCATTTTTCTAACCTACTACATCCACAACCCAATTACAGACAAATATGTGTTAACACCGATGTTGTCTAGAATGACACATCTGCAGCTTGCATTCCTGAGCATTTTTTAAAAAAATAAACTTAAACAACATAAGGCAGATAAATGTAATATTCTGTGAACAGTAAATGCTATTAAAACCTCACAAATAGCAATGTTATCAGTAAGAAGTCTTTACAGTGAAAATAGTCAGTGCATTCATAGTATTTACATAAATAATATATTATAATGCACACCGACCCAAAATTATATTTTTTGCTAAACTTTCACAAACAAATTCTCATATCTTGGAAATTGTACAACCTAGACATATGTTGTCAGAACATTTTAGTTATCCAGACATAAGCTTTCACATGACAACAAAACATTCCTCTATGAGTGGATGTTTTTGATTTATTTACTTACGTATGATAACATATGCTTAATTGTAGAATTAGTAATATAAATAATACAGAATGTCTTTGAAGATGCATGACTTACAGTACAAATATCAAAGACAGTTTCATTTAACAATAATTAAGGTATAACCTGATGTCATACAATAGTCTGTAAGTGCCTTGTTTTTGAAGTATTAAGTACTTAAAATATTGTTCATTTTTATAAGTACTAACAAACAACTATCAATATCTCGGGTACAAAGTGATATAAACTGACATTGACAACAAATTTTCCCCTTTCTAGTACTGCATATTATTATCTGTTAAGTTGCTTGGTTAAAGAAGCCAGACCCAAAAAGATTGGATGCCATAAAGAACTATGAGTGTGAACTGGAAATGTACAAAGATGGCATTTTAGGCTTGAATGAGTTAAGATGGACAATTGTAAAGTCCAGTCAGTATAGGAATAAGGCAGAAACATCTTCCCACAAGCAGTTCATCTACATTTACCGTCTCTTCTTGATTAAATATTGGGCAAAAAGTTTGACATTCATTGTTTTTCTTATGTGTTTTTTTTCTCCACATCTGCAAATATAAAGCCTTTATTCGTTAAAGGGCCTTCATTCCCTTTTCACTTTTTAGTTAGAACACATTGAAAGAGAATGAAGCAAGCTAGGAACTACAGCCATCATACAGTATAGGTTAGAAGATTTTATGTGCTCCTCCACCTGTTTCTTTAGAAGCTGGTAGGCACACTCCAACAGCATGCCTGATATGTTGAGTAGAAAGGTATCTGTAAACACACCATTTCCCTGCTACAGTGCTGCACGCTCTCTAACAGGACAAAGTCCCTATCACTGGCTGCTCCTATGCCAAACTGGCATGAACTATCACTAAATGTTAGCAGGACAATGAGCTGAGTTACCCAGCCCCCACCCTGCATAGGTCTAGCAACCATTGCCACTCATTTCCGTCCTTCAACCAGCTTGTCTAGCACAAGGCTAGATAGGTAAACCCAGGTCACTGCAGTCATAATCAAGAAATTTAACCACCTATGCCATGCAAATGACACAAATTTTACTTTCTCAGTAAGAGTCTCCACAAGAGTAAAAAACAAATCATCAAGTGCTTCTTTTCTTTTTTTTTTTTTAATAAGGAAGGAATATTTTCTGCAGCTTTCATATAATCACATGTGGAAGCAGTCAGCTCTGTACACAATATAGATGTGTCATGGCAGTATCGGTGCTGCTGCATGCAGTTTGACCTTTGCACATTTCATACATTATAAATGTTATTTTACAGCACTGAAGCAACCACACTGGACTTAACCACAGACTTTTGTCTCTGCTATAAAAAGTGAAAGAAGTCTAGGCAGCATCTTCTTCCCTTTTCTTTTGTTAAGAAAACAACAGCAGGCTTGCTGAGCAAGTTTGGCCAAGCTCTATCATCGTTGCCGTTTTATCTAACAGAGTACTGTAACAAGCACTTGGGACAAAATGCTACTGAAAGTTTGTATTACTACTTTTCAGTGAACAAACCAATTTTGAAAATCAAGTGTATAAATATGGTCTCCTGTAAATGAATCATTGAAGATATAAAGGGACAAAAACCAGTCCCATGGCATGTTTTTCAAAACTTGACAGTTGGAATATCGTCATGTTGTGGCACATGCTCACTGTAACGCTACTTTCCCTGCCACACATATAGGTTTTTTTTAACTACATTTGTTTTGTTGACTTAAGTCATGTGAATGGGGTTGCAGTCAATAAACAAATGGCAAATTGAGTTAATGTTTGGTAGCAACTGGGAAAACCATTACAAATATGAGCAATAAATCACACTTTTAGAGGACCTTATACATTTCATCTAGTTACTAATGCAAGACTGTTAGTATTCCTGAAGGACAGTATTCACTTCAGAAACAGCTGTGTACACATGAGCAGACATGCTGACAATTAATAGGATCAGCATGTCCTAATATTTCTAAGTATTACATTTTCAAATATATCTTTTAATTAGTATGCCTGTCATATTGCTAAGAAATGTAGTTAATCCTCAAAGGCTTCCTCTAACCAGTATAATCCTAGCCACACCCAAAAAACTATGTATTCTGTTGTGTATTCCATTTGAATCATTGTTATGACTGAATTGTCTCTGCTCCTTCAGTAATATGCACCATCTCACTGGTTAAACCTACAAAGAATTTTCAATTTTATCAGAATACATTTTACAAACAAGGAATGACACAGCTTAGGGAAATGGTGAAAGAGTAGGGAGGACCATAACAGAGCTACTCACTTTGAAAAAGTGGCCTTAAGTGATAAGATTGCCCACCAAGGGAGTAAACAACAGCAACTCACATTATAACTAAAGTTTAATGAACGTAAAGTATGCACTTGTACAAGGATACAAGGATTCAGCTTTCAGATGTCTAAATGGAGATGGCAGTCACTTGTGTCTGTACCCTGGAAAATGGGATACCTGGCCTGGTCCAAACTGAACCAAGAGCATTCTACACACATAAGCCTTGGCATTAATATTGAATGAGCCCCACTTTCAATCCACATCTCATGGTTGAATAATATTCTTTCTAGGTAAATAAATAAAATAAATAAATACATTTCTTTTACTAAAACATTGCAGGTATGGAGGTAACTGCAAGTTAATGTAGAGTAAGAGGCTAGATCATACACATTCATACACTAAACAATAATTTAACTTGAAAACCAGTCTGGGACATTCCTTTTCCTCTTAGCTGACCACCCCAGCCAGGTAAGTAGAGTGCGTAAATATGTTTTGGTATCTTCTGCTCTTACTTATAATACTGTAAGTTTTGTTTTCATGGTCATTTCACTTCAGGAGAAATATGGGGATTTTTTTTGTTGTTTTCCTACCCCAATTTTAACATTTTATAGGAGCTCAAGTAATCAAAGAATATGTAGAATTCAGTACTTTAGAACAGGAAGGTAGTATCAGAATAACCTGACCTCCATCAGCTGCAAGATATACAGTGAAAAACATGCAGTTCAAATACAGGTCAGGACACTCCTATGCAGGCTCTGCTAGGTGAATAACCTCTTTGCTGGTGATTCGGGTCCTCTTAGTTCAATACTGAGAGAGATTCCATTGTGTGAATCAAATATTTACATTCTTACTGTCTCCTCCTACCCTTTCTATTATGTTCTAGGGTGAGAAATGTAGGGACTTTAAAAACAGTAAAACCACTAGAGGCAAAGAGTCCCTCAATACCAAGCTTACTCTCCAGTACTGTCATTATATAATATATAATATTTTCCTGATACGGTATATTTTTATGCTGCTCTTTATTGCATCTTATGTAATAGTTACTATGTCTTTGTGGAGCTTTTCTCCCTGGGCCTCTGCTGAAAATGGAAATATATCCAGTTAGACTAGCCCGGTTAACAAATGTAAAATAAATAAAAAATAAATAAAATTAGTAAACAAAAAACAGAGTACAAAGGATTAGTCCAGAGCTGACTGAAGGAAAAATGATGTGTTGTCATGTAAAAATAAAAGTAAAAATTCTAACTAAGAATGAGGTTCCACAGGCTGCTAAGCTGGAAAAAATGTATCATGGAGTACCAATAAGTGTTCTCACACCTCTCATCCAGCTGACACTCGTCCCGTCACACAAATGAGTGGAGCTAGTAGATTAATTCCGCTCTATGACACCCAAAGCAATTTGCCACATGAATAATAAAAACTGGAGCTTTATTGACTAAAATGCTCAAGTAGAGGCATCAGAACAACCTCAAACTGACATGACATGCAGAACAAATATAACATGAGACTTGATAACACAAAGTACTACGGAATGAAACACATTGAACGGTTAAGCGCTTTCACCTGTATCAAATGGGCTTCTTCAGAACACCATTAAAGTGTAACTTCCACCTTATATAACTTCTAAGGCGCCAATTTTTCAAATTTGTTTCAACATCCCTCATCTTAAAGTGACAACGCTACATTGCGTATATTCCATCCTGCTGTTGCTGGATACATCTTTTGCTACTTATATACATATCCATTGATTTGACATTCTACACTAATATACCATAATGTGATATTAAATAAATAAAATTACATAGCCCAACAATGTGAAATAATATAAAATAATTACTAAAATATTTGTTAATATGATTGTTGGTGACCATTGTATTAAAATTTTATCTAAATATATATATATATATATATATATATATATATATATATATATATATGATGCATTTTCTTTTTTTTTTCCATAATAAATTTTTATTGATATATATTTTCAAAATACAATAAAATCACACACATAATTCACTACTATTACTATCAAAACTATATACAATATCTACATGAAATGCTTCCATATAAAAATCGTCATTAATCCAAAATAAAAGACACGAGGGAAGAAAAACAAAGCCAAAACATTTGTAGAAGTACTTTGCGTCCATACATATCATACATGTTTTCAAAACATTGTTTCCTCCACATATACATCCAAACTTTACTATATTCCTAATAACAGTATTATGCTAATATAATGTTAAAAACCTTTTCCCATATTTTCAGGTTATTAATATTTTTGTTACTTTGCTTCAGGAGTAATTTATGTGCTAATATATGCTTTATAGCCACACGCTTGAAATTATCCCATGATGTCTTGTCTGGTTCTAACCAATTTGTAGCTATATATAACTTCATCAGCAAAAAAATATTCATACATATTATAGGTTGTGACCTAGAGAGCTCTCTTGGAGGAACATGTAGAATCATAAATTCCCATGATAACGTTGAACTTTGATAACCCATCTTTTGTAGTTGTGTTCTAAGAGAGTTCCAAAGTTTATATATACACTTGCAGTTCCAGAACATATGAAGAAGATCCGCCATTTGATTTGTGCAATATGGACAAGTTGGAGAATTCCTAGGATTAAATTTATGTAACCTAAGACGAGTATAATAAGCATTATTCCAAATCATCAACTGCGTATACATCAACTTTTGAAAAGAGACCGATTTTATTGTTAAATCAATTGCTTTTAATACCTGATTATCTGCTACTGTCATTTTGTTTACCCAATACCCTGACAACAGAATTTTATCCTGGAATTTTTAATCTTTAATTAATTTATTTGTTGGTGTTATAAATTTGACCTCCTGTTGGAGAGCCTGCCACAATTCAGAGCATTTATCCACAAATCCGACTACCGGTTTAAAGTTTTCAAAATGACTCAGAGCAAGTTCTCTGATTTGTCTCATGACAACCATATAACTCTTAGGAAGATTCAATTCCTGTCTAACTTGCGAAGCCAATAAATGAAATTTATTAAAAACATCAATCAGAGTCAAATTAACTATTAATGGAAATTTACTAAGATCAATCAACTGATTATTTAGTTTAAAATTGGGATTCCTATGGAAAGGCTGAAAAACCATCATATATTGCAACAAGTCTACTGATTGGAATAAATTTTGCAAAGATGATACATATGTTTTTAAGTGGTCCATAATCCCATACTTTATCAAACTACTTTTATCCAAAAAGGGTAAAGCTTTAGGATTTATGTTCCGATCTAGAATATGCTTATAATTCAAGACCACCCAAGTTGGTATCCACTTTGTACTAATTACCTCATAATTAGCAATTCTTAAACACCTGTTGGCATTCACAATTAAATAGTATACTTCAAAATTCGGTAACTCAAGTCCTCCTCTACTCTTCGGGGTCATTAATTTCTCATACGGTATTCTAGTTTTCTTTGGCTCCCAAATAAATTTAGCTAGATCTTTATGAATTTGTTTAAAAACTGTCTTTGTAATTGATACTTGAGCAGACCTAAAGATATACAACATTCGTGGTAATATATTAATTTTCACTATTGATACTTTTGCCAATACCGGTAATCTTAAATTCCTCCATCTGCCACAATCGGCTGCTATTAGTTCCCATACTCGTTTAATATTATTACTATAAAAGTCCTTATTATCTGTAGAGAAGCTAATACTCAAATATTTGATATTTTCTTTACATGATATCTTCCCCACCAGGGACATTAATGAAAAAGGTTTAGGGGTTGTTAACGGGAAAATACTACTTTTCTCCAAATTAATTTTGTAATTAGAGACTTCTGAAAATTCGTTTATAACATTTAATATCTTTTCACTATCAGAAATTGGGGTTGTACAATAAATAATAAGATCATCAGCAAATGCCGACATTACTAATTTATTCCTGTAAAGTATTGGTGCATTATGATACAGATTTTGCTTAATATATAAAAATAGAGGTTCTAAATAAAGGTTAAACAATAAGGGGGACAAAGGGCAACCCTGCCGTGTACCATTTTTAATCTGGATTCTTTTAGAATATCTCCTATTCATATATAACGTAGTATACGGATTACTATATAATATTTGTAGTATCTGAATAAATTCCTGTGGCATATTGAAATAAGGCAACACATCAAACAAAAAGTTTATATCCACTCTATCAAATGCTTTCTGAGCATCTTTTATAAGGGCATAAATATTACAGTTGTTTTGTTTAACATACATCATCATATTATGTAGTGTAAGTGTGTTATCACTAGTTTGTCTAGTTGCCATAAATCCAGCCTGTTCCTTAGAAATTAAATGGATCATAATTTTTTTTAATCTACATGCTATAATGGTAGTTAGAATTTTCATATCCACATTTATTAATGCTATTGGCCTGTAATTATCCGGGTTTTGGGGGTCTGAATTAGCTTTATGTATAAAGATTGTTTTTGACGCATTAAGGTGAGGGTCACTAATTTTATTTCTGATTATGTAGTTAAATACATGAGACAATATTTTACCAAAACTATCAGCAAACTCTTTATAAAATTCAACTGTCAAACCATCAGGACCTGGTGACTTATGTACTTTCATATGTTGAATTACATATACTATTTCCTCTGAAGATATAGGTTTAATCAGATCACCTTGCAGACTCTCTTCTAATCTTGGAAAATTAATTTTTTCCAAGAATCCTTTATTCTGTTTATGTATAGACCTATCAATTTGACCCTCATAAACCTTGGTATAGATTTTTTCGAAAATATCAATAATATCCTCAGTTTTAGAATACACTGTGTCATTGCATTGTATTTCCGAAATATGTGCAGTTGTTTTAGATTGACTTATAATCCTTGCCAATGCTTTTGATGGCATTTGAACATTATTGGCATATTTCACTAAACACCTATGCTCCTGAAGTGTTACTCTACTATTATGCAGTAAGAAGAGATCCCTTTGACATTCCAACATTTCCTTCTCAGTTTGAGCATTAAAATTCTGAATCAGTTCTTTCTCGAGTAGCTTCACTTTTGTTTCTAATTTTTGAATATCATTGTTTTGCCTTTTCTTATAATATGAGGCTTTTTGCAAAAGAAATCCTCTAATTTGAGATTTAGCTGCTGCCCATTCAATATCAGGAGCATATTCCTGAAGCTTCATCCTATCTGTTAAACCTTTCAGATATTTTACAATTCCATCTATTATATCCTTTTTATTTAACAGATTTGGATTAAGTGACCAATTGTAACCTCTATGCATTCTTGTATCTTTTAAATCTTTAGAAAACCTTAACGAAATTTTTGAGTGATCTGATAGATATCAAGTATGTATAACCACTACTGGTTCCAAATTAATTAATGCTTTAGATATCAAGAAAAAATCTATCCTAGACCACATTTTGTGGCATGGTGAATAGAAGGTATACTTAATTGCATTATTAATATTATGTGCATAACAAAAGGGGTCATATAATTGAAAATCTTCCTTGAAGTCATTTAATGCTATCCCAGCCTGCTTATTAAATGCTCTTTGTGGACAAGACCTATCCAACTTTGGATTTTGATAGGTATTCCAATCTCCACCCACAATAAAATAATAACCATCATACTGTGTTTAGATTGGATATAATGATGTTATGAAACTTTGTTGGTCATTACATGGTGCATATATATTCAAAAGTAAAAGAGGTTTATCAAACGCATTATCCGATAAAATAACATAACACCATCGCCCATTTTGATCCACTTTAGAGTCTAAAATCTTGTCTTTGTATTGAGTTTTAATAATTAAAGCTACTCCAGCACTGTTTGTCTTACCTTCTGATGTCACTACCGCTCTAATCCAGTTCTTTTTCCTAATATCATCCCACTGACCATTTAACAAGTGTGTTTCTTGTAAAAATGCAAACAGTGCTTTGTCCTGTAGCAATATGTGTAGTAACAACTTCCTCTTCTTCAAGTTCTGGAGCCCTTTAACATTCCATGAGCCTAATTCCCACATTGACAGGTCTAATTATCCAATAATAGTATAAAAGGGAAATTATCCAATGGATATGTATTAACTGCATACTAAACATAATCTGGAAACATTTCCTACATCCCGTCCCCAGCCAGTGCCTACCCACTTTACCCCTGGACCAGGACTTATATAGGTCTGATATGTGAAAAAACATGAACAAGGTTAAAAACACAAACATATTTAAAAGCTTCATGTAATAAAACTTAAAACATTTCCTAAACTTACAACCTATATATTCTAACTTAGCTACTACAAAGTCTAAACTAAACATTCCCTAACAGACACTGCTATTGCTCTACAGCTTATGTTCCAACTATTAATTAAGCAAATCTCTATTGTAAGGTATTATTACCATTTAAAGAAAAAAAATAATATATTAACTAGCTACTTATACCTACCCCAAATACCTCTTTTGTTACAATGATTATTTATATACTACTTTTATTGAGAGAGAGAAAGAAAGAAAAAAGATAAAAAAAAAAAAAAAAAAAAAACAGACAGAAAAAAATAAATGCATCCCGCATTATAATTCTGTACCATACACAGTGCCTGCAACTACCAATTATCAAAGTTTTGCAATTGCATGCTTTAGTTCCTAACTATACTGACATTAGTTGTCTGATTAACACCACCCAATAGCCACTATTTACCTATTTATATTCATATATATAGTGCTATACCTTGCACCCACTGCAGATATTGTAAAAATATAATTTGGTTCAAAACTATAAGCATAAGGAAAAAGAAACAGGAAAAACAGATGTTATTATATGCTTCATGTACACATTCTAATGTTATTTACTTGTTAAAAAAAACATTAACACATTATGTCAATTCTTTTCAGTTTCTCAAACCAGGAAACCATCAGTAATACTCGCGACGGGGGACCGCTTTTGCAGCCGGACCACAGGAAGTGTTACATTGAAATCCACACTCTCAGCTGCATTCAACAGATTTCCTGTTTACCACTCAACGAAAAAAGTTCGTAGCGGTCATAAAAGTTTGGAAAACGGCCAGCAGACCCTCGGATTATCACAAACAAACAGTTTTATTGCTTTTGCAGAGGCCTAAATGACTTAAGCAGGGAACAAAGGATTACCTAGGCCTCGAAGTATAGTACATACTGGATCTGACCTCAGGAGCATGCCAGTCTCAACGGAAGTTTCTTTCAGCCCTCTGATGCAGGTAGAACTTTAAAAACCTTCAGAAACACTCCCTTTGCCTCGTTTTTAGTAGAAACAGAGTATTTAATCCCATCCACCATAAATGTAAGCACATTAGGATATTTCATCTGGAATTTAATTTGCTTGTCAATCAGAAATTTACAGTATGCAGATAAAGACTGCCTAGCTTGCCTTACTTGCAGTGGTAAATCCTGAGCCAGAGATATTTTATTATTTTTCCACATAACAAAGCCACCATTCTTTTTTGCAGTAAAAAGTATTTTGCTAACATCTTGAAAGTTCAATATCTTAGCATATACAGGTCTAGGCATATTAGAAGCTTGTACCTCTCTCAGTGCTCTGTGTGCCCTTTCGATAACAATTTGTTTCACTCCATCAGCATCATTTAACAAAACTTCAAGTATTTGTGTTATAGTTGGTATTAGCTCTGCATACTGAATGTTTTCAGGGATCCCTCTAATAATAATATTATTCCTCCTAGACCTCACTTCTAAATCAGTAAGTTTGCTTTGTATGGCTTGTAGCTCCACATCATGTACCTTTGTTTTCTTCTCCAGCAAGTCTATTTTGTCCTCGGTTTCTGAAATTCTAGCCTCTGTTTTGTCCATTCTCTGCAGCAGCTGATTACATGCAACTCCAAAAGTTTGTATTTGAGTAGTCAGGTCCTTTAAAGCTTCTTGTATAGGCAACAAAGCATGTTTGATATCGTCCATGTTCAGTGGCTGATCAGTTTTAGATCTAGTCTCTGGTTTCTGTTCTTCCTGCTGTCTAGTAATTCTTTGTTTTTTCGCACTCCCATCCTTTACTGGTGACTGTAATTCTGACAGCTTTGTTTTGGTAGTAGTTGTTTCCATGCTTTTTCCTTCTTGTGACATTTTCCTTTCCCCAAGCTGACCAGTAAAATGAAGAATGCAGACAGTCCTTTGTTTATTTCTCTCTTCAGAGATAGCTAATCACTTGGAATCCTGATAGATAAAGACTTTTTTTTCCACTTTTTTCCTGGTTATAGATTAATTAAGTGTAGATGCATCTTTTTTTTACTTTAATTTGATGTTCAAACCTCTTGGTATCGACTCAGGTTACAGATTTTTCTCAGGTTTATTGAGGAGCTGCAGGTCAGCAGTGTTTACAGAATGGCAGCCATCTTTGAATCTCCATATATGATGCATTTTCTAAAAACAATACACAATCCATGAGCTAACTACCTAAATGCTATATGTAAACTAATACCAAAGTCTGACATCCTTTATTCCACCCCTTGCTTTACTTGTAGTTCTAATAATAATAATTATAATAATAATTATAATTGTATTGATAGTGATAATATTTCTTTATCAGGGGATATATACTTTATCTTAAAAGTACATGAAGTATAAACTGATAATATGCTTCAAAATTCTTTGGGAAATCTTATTAACAACATAGTGTTATGGGATTATACTTTAATATTTAAAATATATTCACTAACATAATATACTAGACTTATAAATTTATTTCCAGAATAACCTTCAAGGAAATATTGTCATTGAGTCCCGGATGTGTTGTGGCATCTGTAAATAGCTGACAACATACCTCTCGGTAACTCAATAATATTTTATGATCTTTACCCCTAGGATCATTTCTAATGATGTCCAACAATGCAAATTTAAACTGATGTTCTTGACCTTTTAGTTCTATATGTTTATATAATGCACTTTTTGGGTCCCTTTTCTTTATATTATACGTATGTTCATAAATACGTTTTTTGAAGCTTCTTTCTGTTTTGCCCACATAATAACTTGGACATTCCTGACATATAGCAATATATATATATATATAACCATCTTAGAATTACAATTCCTCTTGACATACTTTATTCTTGGTCTAAATATATTATTTAACACTATTTCCTTTTTGTCATAAATGTAACAACATTGTTTACACAATCCACATTTGGTGGTATATTGCTGGTTGTTGTCCATCCTGTATTTATCTCTTTATCTACATCCTGTTTCTAAATATTTTTTAATATTAGCTTCCATCCTGGCTTTTCACCTATTATATCTCTGAGACTTATATCACTATTTATTAAATACCAATAATTCTCTATGATTTGTTTCACCTTGTGGGATATTGGGCAATATAGTAATATTAGTGTTCTTTGATGTTGTTTATTAAGGTTGGGTGGCGCAGTGGTACAGTGGTTAACATTGTCACCTCACAGCAAGAGGTTCTCCGTTTCGATTCTCAGCTGGGGTGCCTTCTGTGTGGAGTTTGCATGTTCTCCCTGTGTTCGCGTGGGTTTCCTCCGGGTACTCTGGTTTCCTCCCACATTCCAAAGACATGCATCTGGAGCATTTCTCCCTGGGCCTCCGCTGAAAACAGGCTCTGTGGAACCTAGTCGGACATTCCCGGTCAACAAATGATGAATAAAAAATAAAAAAAGGTTACTTGTTCCTTGGAGACAATCCACATTAACCTGTGTAGTATTCACTTCATTGGCTAAACCTAATAAGGGTTTGTATGTGGTGCCCCATAAACCTATTACATATTTGTCCACTTTGTCCAACATATTTTGGGGATATCCCCTCTCCAAAAACATTGTATGTATATTTCCTATCTCTTCTAACAGTTCATCATACTTTGATGTCATCCTTAGGGCCCTAATACATTGGCCCTTGTATATATTCTGTTTTAATCTCTTTGGATGGTAGCTATCCTACACCAGATAGTCATTTGAAAATGTTTATTTCCTATAAATTTTCGATTGTATAGTGTCTTCATGTTTGTATACCAAGGTGTCAATATATGCTATACCTTCCTTGTTATATGTGTATGTAAATTTAAGAAAGTCACTACTCACGTTCAGAAACTGGATAAACTCTAACAACTTGACTACATTGGAATTCCATAACATATATATGTCATCCAAAAATCTCACATAATGGACAACATAATTGTAAAATGTATTAGGAAACAGTACTTGTTCTTCCCAATCTAGCATGACCAGGTTAGCAAATATGGGAGCACAAGCTGCTCCCATAGCTACTCCCCTGGTCTGCCTGAAATGTTCCCCTTCGTAAAAGATGAAATTATTGTCAAGTACTATATCCATCATTTCCATAATTAAACTAACTTCATCCCATGGTATGTCAGCATGTTTCACAATGCTGTTACAAAAATCTTCTAGACCCGCTTTCTTCGGAATGCTAGAAAAAAGGTCGATGACATCAATTGTGACAAATATATAGCCATCTTTCCATATTCGTGTGGGATAATTCCTCAGAAATTCCCACAAATCTTTTACTAAATGGCCTATATTGTTATATATATGCTTCAATTTAATGTCAATATATTTGCCCATAGGGAAAGTTTTTGCCTTGCTACCAGAAATAATAAGTCGGAAGGGTGGATCCGTTATATTCTTATGAATTTTCGGAATACCTACCATCGTGGCCAGTCTGGGATTCTGGACTCTCAAAAATTTATAAGTATCTCTATCAATTCTTCCGTCAATAAAAAATTCCTCTATATAACTATCTATTCTCTGGTAGGCAATATTTATCTCATTAACTGAAATAGTTTCGTAATTCCCAGATCCATACAAAATATTGTGTATTCTATTAATATATTTGAAACTATCATATAGGACCACCCCTCAACCTTTATCTGGTTTCATCACCCTTACTTTCTCACTTACTTGTAAGTCTCTAAGTAATTCACTTTCCTCTCGTGTTATATTACTAACATGTTGAACTCCTTTGTTTTCCTTGAATAATTTGTAAATCTCTCTAGATACAATATTCTCATATGTCTCTACTATGGGATGACTAGTGGGGACAAATACACTAGGCACCTTCATCTCCAGATGTATCCTTTGCTCATCCTCTTTTCTCCCATTTTTTATTGTCTTGTCCTTATTATTGAACATAATAGCAAGGTTCATTTTTCTAGTAAACTTCTTTAATTCTACAAGACAGTCTACCACATTAAACCTTGGGGTTGGTATAAATTTCATCCCCTTAGATAAAAGTGTGAAATGTGCCTGGCTAATCTCAACATTAGCATAATTGTATATATTAAATCCATTCCAAGTCCGGACTAAATTATTATTAGCCTCATCCCCCTCACCTCCAAATGTATAATTATAAATATCACAATTCTCTACTTTCACCATCTGTTGTTTTCCCAATTCCACTGTTTGTACTTCCCTTTTTGATAGTAACCTTTTCCTTGATTCCTGTATGGTTCCTCTTGATGTGCTTGTTTCCTCCAAAAATGTGGGTTGTGTGATCTTTGTCTATTTTGGATGTCATCATTGTAGTGTTCTATACTGATATTCATATCTAACTCCTTGTTTTTCCTTTTATTATTACCCCAATAATATGCCTTCCCTTGTTCATAATGATCAACATCCCTATTAATCTTTTTTTGTTTGGTACTACATAAAGTATGTGTCGATCGCTCTACTATATTAAATTGTTTATTATACAACCTCTCCCATTCTGAAAACAATAAATCTGTAGTAATTCTCATATTAAGACTTTCTGTTTCCTGTATCAGTCTACCCAATTTTTCATCATTATGTTTAATAATCAACTGCATAAACTTGATACCATAGTCATCAAAAAATTGGTTGAACTCTTCAATAACTTTATCATTCAACAAAACTCCCATAGGTTCTTTAAAGAACCTCATACCTTTAGGGACTATTTTCATAGAAATACATTTCTCCAAATACGCATTATCTATCTTTATACCGTTAATATTTTTCAACTTTTTCCCCAACAAGTATATCTTATCCTTCAGTGTCCCCAAAGTCTCAGATCTGTTGGTAATATCACTTTGTATACCAACATTATCAAAATTACAGTTATTTTCCATAAATTTGTTAAATTTATTAAAATGAGTTCCAATCCTATATTCAACCTTATTGGCTGATGCCTCATAATGATTGAAAGTTTGTACAGTACCTTTTTTCAGTTGTTCATGTTTTCCCACTACATTGGAATATGTCTTGGTAGGAAAAGTCCTTTTTGGTTTAGTACCCACACGTTTCGATTCCTCTTTGACATCATATATAGAGAAATCAAATGTAAAACTAGAGCCATTATTTTTGCTACTATGTAGTGGCTCCATAATATTGAAAACCTGGTCTATATCAATTGGACATTCCTTATCTGCCCATTGGGAATAGGATAATTGTCCAAAAATATGTCCATATTTTCATCAGTCCTGTGGGTTTTAGAAATTTCTTGACTAGCAATAAAAGGTTTGTTACTAGATGTATGATGTTGTTCATCTTTATGAAAATTATTTCCTACCTCTTGCTGTGTTTTTGCACTGGTGCCATCCATCCTGTTAGTGGCACATCCATTGGAAATGTTAGTAGAATTGCCAATACTCTTTTTATATATATATAAAAAGTTTTAATACAATTGTCACCAACAATCATATTAACAAATATTTTCGTAATTATTTTATATTATTTCACATTGTTGGGCTATGTAATTTTATTTATTTAATATCACATTATGGTATATTAGTGTAGAATGTCAAATCAATGGATATTTATATAAGTAGCAAAAGATGTATCCAGCAACAGCAGGATGGAATATACGCAATGTAGTGTTGTCACTTTAAGATGCGGGATGTTGAAACATTTGAATTTGAAAAATTGGCACCTTAGAAGTTATATATGGTGGAAGTTACACTTTAATGGTGTTCTGAAGAAGCCCATTTGATACGGGTGAAAGCGCTTAACCGTTCAATGTGTTTCCGTCCGTAGTACTTTGTGTTATCAAGTCTCATGTTATATTTGTTCTGCATGTCATGTCAGTTTGAGGTTGTTCTGATGCCTCTACTTGAGCATTTTAGTCAATAAAGCTCCAGTTTTTATTATTCGCGTGGCGAATTGCTTTGGGCATCATAGAGCGGAATTCATCTGCTAGCTCCACTCATTTGTGTGATGGGACGAGTGTCAGCTGGATGAGAGGTGTGAGAACACTTATTGGTACTCTGTGAAACATTTTTTCCAGTTGGTTTTGTGGACATAATTATAAGGCTGCTAAGCTGGTAAACTTTCATGGGCCTTTCAGGACTATTCAAATGAATGACTATCCTCTAACCTTTGGGATTGGCTTCTTGCTTTTCCATCTCCCAGATTTTCTTCCAGTCAGCTCCCCTGGACCCTTTCACCATTGTCTGGAACTGACTTTAAATAACCGACTTGTTGAATATAATATAGTAGAACAAGAACACTTGTCTATCTAACTATTTAACTGAATAAATTAGATGAAACTTCAACAAGGGATCTTTATTCCAACTGCAGGGAGGGTATCAGAGAGCAAGTCTCCTAGAAATGCTAGCTGAAATGGTTTTATCTGGACTAATCCTTTGTACTCTGTTTATTACTGGAAATCTGTGAGGTATTTCTTTAAAGAAGTGTTGTTCTAATGGAATGGATTACTGCAATTGGTGGTAGAGAAGGAATCTACACAGAGATTCAGGATGGCATACGTTATGTGGTATAAAAGCTAAGGAAGGGAGGTAAAATGTTAAGGATATTAAAGCATAAACTAGAGAGATACTCATTTTCTGCTTCTGCTGTCAAGACAATGCAGCATAATGTAATGTAATAATTTTGATGTTGCACCTGACTTCTTCTCATAAGTATTCAGGTGTTAGTGATAGTGGGAGAAAGTACTGCATGAGAAACCCGGTGATGGAGGGCCTCATAAATTAGTAACCATGTTGTCCTGTCATATACCTTCTTGTCACTTGGTCTTCTCCTATCATATACCAGCTGGATCAGATGAATATTCTTCTTAATATTTTCCTGTATTTGACTGTATAGAATTAAACTGCAGTGATACCCAGTTTTTAATTATTCCACCTTCTTATAAAACATACATGCTGTTATGTTTGAAAATTATTTTTAGTTCATATCAAGGTCTGGGTCTAACTGAGGAATAAAATGGTGGTGTTTCTTTCCTTTCTTTGAGAATGACTGACATAGAAGCACCTTCCTAAGACATGTGGGATTTGTTATTTGATGAACCAGCACTAAATCCTGTGAGTAAAATGGGGAAAAGCACCACAGAGTGGCTACTGAGGTTCTTTCAGCAATACCTGATGGGCTCAGTGGACATGCCTTTCTTAGGGTTGCCACCTTTTCAAATGGCCAAAGTGGGACATTTTCGGGACACACATCAGATTTTACAGGCCAACACATACCCACGGTCAGTACAAAGGATAGAACTTAAATAAAAGCTTATTCTTGTAGCAGTTTAGTTGCTTATTATGTTTCTTGTAACATTTAGGTATTTTAGATACAGAAATAACTATTTTATGCAACTATTACATATAATATGGGACATAATTATGTCCTACAGTCTCAGGACATTTGCCCTTTTCAATATTTTTTGTCAGGACACAACTGCCCAAAGAGGGACTGTCCCTCTCAAAGTGGGACAGGTGGTAACCCTTGCCTTTCTTAACTCCCTGCATAAAAAGCCAAAGTTCTTCCATCTAGATTGGCCTAGAAATGTCTGAAGGAACGTTTGAAAGACAAGCTAAGTGAAGAAAATATCTGACTGTTGGAAATTACGTTTATCACAGGAATTCAGCATAAGGTAATATGAATTAAATCACATTTTAGATTATCTACAGATACCTCTGGAGACATGGTAGGATAGGTTGGTATGAAGGTTTTGTGTCCGTCCAATTTACTTTTATCTTTAAAACATATAAGCTAACCATCTAACTTACTTTTAAGCTCACCATCTAACTTACTTTTGACTTCTGTCATTAAAATATATCATCAGTGATCAGATTGATGCCACAGTTTTACTATCATAGTTTTTTCTGAGTTTGATTTCTCTTATGGAAAATGTTCCTATCTCCAACATCAAAAAGATGTTGTAGGTAAAAGAGGTTTTCTTTAAATGAGCTAGTCTCTCCCTCCCTCAGTCCATCTTTCTCTCTCCCCAAACACTCTCTCTCTCTGTCTCACCCACACCCTCTTGCTTCTTTTAGTAGTCTGGACTGCTAATCAGTAATGTCCCTTATGCCAGATTTTCAGATCTGTCAAATTAAATTACTGTGTACTGTTGTACATGCAATCAGTCTGCAGAATGTTTGAGGCCTAGCCAAAAAACATATTCCAAAGGAAGTCAAAAGAACTGTAAGAGAATTTGAGGCTACCAGTCCAATTATCTAGGCTTGCCTTGAAGGTGGCAAGGGTGTTACTCTGCTTGAAATGTAGTGGAAGTTAGCTCCAAAGATGAGCGATACACTGGGATACAAATATCATGCCAACTTGTCTTATTTACCTGCTGATGAAAATTTAGTTCCTTTAACCAAGTCCTTGATGTACCATTACTTCTTTGAAAGAATAGGACATCTGTGTACATCAGCTGATATGTGTCATTGCCCAGATCATGGTTGAAAAGATACTAAGAGCCAGCCCACTTATCCAATTAAAAATAATAATAACAGTAAATTTATAAAACAATAAAATACAATTCCAAAACCATAACTAGACATTGTAGCAGAGACTGCAAGATACCACCTATTGAAATAAACATTTAAATTCTGAACTTTTGTAAATAAAACTTTAAATAACCCCATTTCATCACATTTTACGGACAAAGCCAAGCACCATTGATGAATATTATTACTATGGAGCTGAAGTGGGTGAAAGTACATTAACAGTGGTGACAATATGCACAGCTTGTTATAACTCAGTATTCATTCATTTGTTTTCAAACCTGCTTTATCTTAGACATGGTTGTTTGGAAGCTGAAGATTTCCCTAACATGTGACAGGTATAAAGCAGAGAACCAGTCCTGGATGGGATACCAGCCCATAGCAGGACACACTTACCCAGTCACACAGTAATTATGACACAGGGATGGATTCCAAAAGATAGTTGTGGACAGTGTAGCATGCTGAAGAAAGACATCAGTGCATCATCGCTGGATATGATTCCATAACAACAAGAATGAATAATTATCTATTCAGTGTAGGATAATTGCAGACTCCATGCATGTTGGCCAAATTCCAAAACACAACGGGTGCACCCAATACAATTTAAATGCAACAGAGTACTATGCTGGCAACTTTCAGAAAGCACATGTAGGAGGCCACATGTGCTTAATTTTGATGCTACCATATTCCAAAAATTCCTAAGCAATCTTGCAGATTCTGCAAACATAACTTAAAGAAGGCAATCAGCATTTAGTGCACTAGAGTAGGCTGGGTACAAGAAGCTAGAATAGAGGCTTGATCTGCAAATGCATACCAGAAGACAACCCATCAGGAACTGAGCCAGGTTACAGTTAATCCAGCTCTCTGAACAGGAAATAATAAGTAGACAAAGATTAGACAGAACTGTTGCAGGCTGCGTGCAGGACATGTGTACCTCACATGTATGCTCACAGTCTGTGGGGTAACTAAGTACTGGTGCAAAAAAAGTGTGCCTGAGTCTGGGTATACTAGCCATTGGGATATTTCAATGATATATAGGAGTATTCCAGACAGCAACCAGTCACATTGTTACACAGTTCCTAGCAGCTATGTGCACCAAGGTGATTGAATACATCTACTTCCCAACAACAGCCATGGAGTGCACAACTGTCATGCAACAGTTCTATGCCATTGCCAGTTCCATCTGTGATGATAGGATATACCTAGCCATGCCAGGGAAAGTAGAGCAGTGGATGTGTGACTTGTGCCAGCACAGCTAGCTGGAATTTTGTAAATAATTAGATGTCATTTGTATATCAAACTGATTTGTACAAATGCTTGTGATGAAAATGTATTTGTGAGGTTTGCTTGGGTTAAAATGTATCAACAGTGCACCTTGCTGGAATGAAAAGAAACTTACATGTACTATTGTAACTGAATTAAATATATATGTTTTAATAGAGGATACTGGGACAGCAGAGGTTAACCAGCTAGCTTTCTTTAAGAAAAATAAGGGAAATGTAAATGAGCTGTTAAACCATTAAAATGACACCCCACTGTGCTGGGTAGGACTGGAGACAGTGGGTCTGGAGGAAGCTTTGTTCACTAGCTCAGTAAAAAGTGGGGAAGTCCCAGGCACTGCCATAACATTTAGATGTGTATAGTAGCCATCTATGCTAAGTTCCTGTCTCAGCTTCAAAGGGGGATACTGTGAGAACCTAGAGTCAGGTGTCCTGATGAGATCATTCTGCAAGGCATCTTGGATATATGGTACAGAGTGTAATCTCTGAGTACTGAGTATTCTGTTTTGGGGAAATCTGGCTGGAAAGACTGCTCACATATTTCATTGTGCCTTGTTCTATCAAATAAGTTATTAGGGAATAGTAATTCTCCTAGATTCAGTCAGGAATATAGTGAAGCTTAGTTTAGACATTGTTTTTCTTTATTTGTATGAGTCTGTCCATCAATGTTCTTTTAAATATTTCCTGTGATTTGATCTCTGTGGTTTACTGTAAATACATATTTAGTATTTTCTTGTTCTTTTATTATTAAATATATTTAAACTTTTCATTGCAGCTGGCCCCTTTTAGAAAATATTTACGTTTTGAGGGTATTTGCACATATTTATTTGGTGATAACTCTGGCCATTCCTGAAAGCCTTGCTATTTGGTCAGCATTACAATTTGTATTAATATTAACTTCACTCAGCATAACTGGATACCTTTTTAAGAGCTTTATAGTAACTGACTGGTGGCAGTGAATCTACCTTATAGTCTGGGAAAAGTTGGCAGAGCAGGTAATCTGTGCCAGACTTTCCCAGGTGTGTGTGTGTGTGTGTGAAAATTAAATATCAAAGTATGTGTATGTCAGCTACTTGGGGACAGGGGCAAGAAGCACTGGTTTCACAGTGCCATTGGGGATCCTTACTGGGGACCTGGGGAGAGGCAAATAGAGACACTCAGACCCCAGGTTGAGTGTGTGCCCAGTGTGCTCTTAAGGGAAATTGTGCTTGATGCAGAGAGGTCTGCATCTGGAAATACTGAGTATATCCAGTTGTATTCCAAGTGCACATCCCACTCTAGTGCCAGTGGTGAGGATTCAGGCTCCTTGATTACTGGCTCAGCATGGAGACATCCCAAATTGGAGAGCAGTGTTGAGATAGTAATTGAATTGCTGTAGTCTTTAAGCAATTGTCACTAAAAAAGGTGTACCCTCAAGCAACCACAAAGTAGACATTCAGACTTTCATATCACAATAGTTTTACTTATTTATTTTTTGTTAGCTTAGTTACTCAGGGACAGCAGGCAAGGATGTCAGCAGAGGATTATGGAAGCTGACAAGTAACAGCTTGGCTGAGATGTGCCAAGCCAAAGGATTAATGCATGCCAATCTGACTAAAGGGGAAATTATTGCAGCCTTAATCACAGCTACAGCACAGACCAGCAACCAGGAAGACAACCAGTCTGGCATTGGGGATGTACAGCTCTCAGAAACAGGAGCATTCAACTTCTCCTCAGAGGATTTAAAGATCCATCTGGAGTTAAACAGACTTGAACTGGAGGCCAAACATTTCAAACTAGAATCATCAGAGAGACTGTGGTGGTTGGAGGTTGAAGAAAATGAGATACTGCAACATTTGGAAGCTGAAGAGAAAAAGTGACTGAGACATTTGGAAGTTGAAGAAAATGAGAGGCAGAGGGATGGATGTAATGGGGAAGGGAGTAACCATACCCTAGAAGCAATAACGGTCAGTAAACTTCTTCCTCAGTACCAAGAAGGGGATAAGTTTGATAGTTTTATTCATATACTTAAAGAGTACGTAAACAGTATAATGCTAACCATGGGCTGTTATGGTTCCTGATCCCCTTACTCCATGGTAAAGCTGCAACTGCTGTTTCTAAATTGTTTGATACCAATTGCTTAAACTATGCTACAGTTAAAAATGCGTATTGGAATTTTTAAGTTAACACCTGAAACTTACAGAAAAAAAAGTTTCTTGAGCGTGGATGCAAGGCAGATGAAAGTGTCTGTGATTATATTGCTGAGTTAAGCGCTTATTTTCATAGGTGGGTGAGTGGGTGTCAGGTCACCACTTTTCAAGGGCCAGCAGACCTTCTGGTGTGGGAACAAGCCCTTAGCACTTTGCCTGAGAACATAAGGATATGGTTGGCAGACAGAGAATGCAGCTCTGCAGATGAGCTGTGGAGAAAAGGGGATCTCTACTTAACAAGCAGGGCAACACTGCACATGGCTATAAGGGAACCCATGGTGGGCAGCCTAAACTGCCTCAACAGAATTCGCCAATAACAGGGGAAGCCACTAGTTCAGGTAAATGGACAGGATCAAGGGTTAAATGTTTTAAATGTAACCAGTGGGGCCATATAGCATATAGATGTCCACAGAGGCAGGGTGGGAAGCAAAATGTGGGAGATCCAACAAGTGGGAATAACAGAATGCCATTGTAAGTTGTCTGGAAACAACAGGGGTACCAAACTACCACCAGAATTTATAACCTATATTGGTGGATGGAAAACAGGCCATTGCCAAGAGGGACAAAGCATCTGATATACTATGGTAAAGCCTGCAATGGTTAAAGAGGAGTAGTACATGCTTGGGCAGTCCACTCCAGTCAGAGCTTTAGGAGGGATCCCATTCCAAATGCCTTTGACCAGGGTTCACCTTGACTGGGAGGATGGAAAAAGAAGTAAATAAGTAAGTATGTTTGATGATATACCTGCAGGTGTCTTGATAGGGAATGATTTTGATAATGCAGTACCTTGTGTGCATGCAATGACACCCAGTCAGGCTTGGAGACAGGCATGTGGGTCTGGTAGCATGGGGGAGACCCAGAAAGACTGAACTCCTGAAGCTAGGACTGGCCAGGCAGCTAATTCAGGGTGGGGGTTACCCTGTAAGGAGTGAGCCTGAAGATGAGCCACAACTGCTGGTGGGTACTGATGTCCCCTTGGACAGGGTGACTCCAAGGGCAGAGGCGAGTGGCAGTATCCAGGCAGACAGTGAGGTACTGCTGTCAGAAGACACCAGACTTCCTGTGGAAAGGGAGCTGGGAAAAGTCACCAAGATAGAGCTGAAACATGGTCAGCTCTCAGACCCTACATTACAAGGCTTTAGGGAGGTAACTAGGGAGGCATCTGATTCTCAAGGAAATGAGGACCTGTATAATGGAACAAAGGGTTACTGTATAGAGAGTGGACCCCTGAGGGAGGACTAGAAGGTGAAGTAAATCAGCAGTTGGTAATGCCCAGAGCCTACCATCTGGCACTTCTAGCCATAGCCCATGACATTCCTTATGCAGTTCATGTGAGCATAAAGCATACCAAGAGATGTATTATGCAGAACTTTTATTGGCCTGGGATTGCCAAGGATGTAACTCAGTACTACAGGACCTGTGAGCAGTGACAAAAAGTAGGCAAAGCAGGAGACAAGGTCAAAGCTCCCCTGATGCCTTTGCCTGTAATTGAGGAGACATTTCAAAGGGTACCTATGGATATTGTGCAGCCTCTGAGTACCCCAACTTCTACAGGAAATAAGTATATCCTAGTGATAGTAGATTATGCTACTAGATATCCTGAGGTGGTGGCTCTGTCCTCCATCAAGGCAGAGAAGCTGTTAAGTGCTTTGCTAGAGATTTTCAGCAGGGTAGGTTTCCAAAAAGAAATACTGACTTGACAGAGGTGCCAATTTCATATCAGAACTCTTGGCTTGTCTGTGGGAGTGCTATGGAGTGAAGCACCTAAAGACAACCCTCTACATACCTACCCCAGACTAATGGTCTTGTGGAGAGGTTACATGCATTTGCAGACCATCTTAAGAGAGAGTGGGACACATATTTTCCCCAGCTGTTGTTTGCTTACACAGGGAGATACCCCAAGAATCCACAGGTTTTTCTCCCTTTGAGTTGCTGCATGGGCATATGGTAAGGGGACCTTTATATTTGATTCATGATGAGTGGGAGAGTGAATGTGAATCCCAAAAGGAGTCTGTTGTGGCATATGTCCTAAACCTCAGGACAAAGCTTATGGAGATCATGGGCTTGGTCCAGGAGAACTTGGCAAGAGCCCAGTAGCAGGAAAAGGTCTGATGTGGCAGGAATGCTTGAGGCAAAGAGTATGGTGTGAGGCAGAAGGTGATGGTGCTCATTCCTGTCAGACACAAGAAGCTGCAAGCAGCTAGGGAGGGAACCATTCAAAGTGATAAGGAAGTTCAGTGATGTTAACTACATGGTAAAATGCTGGCAGGAGGCAGGAGCATAAATTGTACTATGTTAATATGATGAAGCCTTACCATGATAGGGTGGTCCTTGTTCTAAATGTTTGCAGTGGATGGCAGGAGGAGTTTGAGTGGGATCTGGTGAGGGATCTCCTCAGTGATGCTCGAACTGACACCTCAGTGGAAGGGGTAGCAATGTCCCAGCACCTATCCCCTACCCAGGTTTGAGAAATCTGAGCAGTGTTACAGGAATCTGGGGACATGTTCACTGGGAAATCAGGGTGCATCCACCTAGTACAGCACCATGTGGATACAGGGCCCCCAAATACCTATTAAGCAGGCACCTTACAGTGTTCCTGAGTGAGTCAGACAGACTCTGAGGAGTAGATACAGGAGATGTTGGAACAGGGAGTAATCCAGGAGTCTAGCATTCCCTGAGCCTCCACAGTGGTGCTGGTACCAAAAAAGGATGGCAACACCAGGTTCTGTGTGGACTTCAGAATACTAAATATCTGCACAGAGTCAGATGCATACCCCATGCCTAGGACATATGAACACTTAGAGAAGCTTGGTGGGGTTAAGTGTCTGACCACTATTCATCTGACCAAGGGCTACTGGCAGGTGGCCTTGACACCTAGTGCTATAGAGAGGTCAGCCTTTGTGACTCCTTTCAGCTTGTATGAGTTCACAAAGATGCTCTTTGGGATAAAAAAATTCCCCAGCAACTTTCCAGAGAGGGGTATATCATATCCTAGCTGAAGCAAGAGACTATGTCCATGCTTACCTGGATGATATTGCTGTCTATCACTATTGCTGGCAAGAGCACTTTCAGCATGTCAGGGAGGTGCTGGGCAGACTGCAAAGGGCAGGATTGACCTTTGTGTCCAGTAAGTTTCAGGTGGGTATGGCAGAAGTCTCCTACCTGGGACATAGAGTGGGGAGTGGTAAGATCAGGCCAAAACCTGCCAAAGTGGAAGCCATTCAGGCAGGTAAGGCATTCTTAGGGACAGTGGGGTACTATAGAAAATTTGTTCTCAATTATAGTAAAATAGCTGCTCCGCTAACAGACCTCACAAGGAAAAACAGCCCAGATAAATTAGCGTGGACCCTAGCATGTGAGCAGGCATTCAAGAAGCTTAAAGGAGCTTTGGGAGGACAACCCCATGCTAACCAGTCCAGATTACAGCAAAGAATTTGTTGTGCACATGGATGCTTCAAACCATGGGGTGGGGGCTGTACCTAGCCAGGGTTCCTCACAGGGAGCAGAGCACCCAGTGGTCTATCTCAGCCATAAACTCCAGCCCAGGATGGAATGTTATGCAGCTGTTGAATGTCTAGCTATAGTATGAGCACTGCAGAAACTTCAGCCTTATCTGTATGGAAGCAAATACACTGTAGTTACAGACCTCAGTCCCTTAACATGGTTACATAGAACCAGCCAGCAAAATGCCAAGTTATGAAGGTGCAGCTTAGGACTGCAGTTATATGACATGACAGTACAACACCATAGTGGAGTCAGCAATGCCAACGCAGATGGGGTCTCAAGTTAGGGAATGGGGGTAACATATTCTCAGATAGTCTTATTTCTCTCAAGCCATGTTTCTCAATGGTCATTTGAAACTCTATCTTGAGTCTTTAAAGGGGGAAGAGGTGAGATGATAGGAGGTACTGCCACCCATGCCAGGAGAAGTAGGGTAATGGATGTATGACTTGTGCCAGAACATCTAGCTGGAATTCTGTAAATAATTATATGTCATTTGTGTATCAAACTGATTTGTACAGATGCTTGTGCTGAAAATGTACTTGTGAGAATTGCTTGTGTTAAAATGTATCAACAGTGCACCCTGCTGGAATGAAAAATATATACATGTATTATTGTAACTGAATTAAGTGTATATGTTTTAATAGATGATACTGAGACAGTGGATATTAACCAGCGATCTTACTTTAAGATAAATAAGGGAAATCTAAATGAGCTGTTAAACCATTAAAACATCACCCCACAGTGTTGAATAGGACCAGTGACAGTTGGCCTGGAAGAAGCCTTTGTTCATTAGCTCAATAAAAAGAGGGGAAACCCCAGGCACTGCCATAAGCATTTAGATGTATATTGTAGCCATCTATGCTAAGTTCTTGTCTCAGCATCAAAGGGGGATACTGTGAGAACCTAGAGTCAGGTGACCAGATGAGATCATTCAGCAAGCCATCTTGGGTATTATATTTTACAGGGAGTAATCTCTGAGTATTGAGCATTCTGCTTTGGGAAACCTGACTGGAAAGAATTCTCACATATTTCATTGTGCTTTGCTCTGTCAAGTAAGTTATTATGGGATAGTAATTATCCTAGATTTAGTCAGGAATATAGTAAAGCTTAGTTTAGAGATTGTTTTTCATTATGTGTATGAGTCTGTCCATGAATGTTCTTTTCAATATTTCCTGTGATTTGAACTCTGTGGTTTACTGTAAATATATATTTTGTATCTTTTAGTTTTTTCATAATTTATTATTAAATATATTTAAATGTTTCATTGTGGCTTGCCCTTTTTAGAAAATATTTAAGCTTTGAGACTATTTCCACATATTTATTTGGTAATAAGTCTGGCCACCCCTGAAAGCCTTACTGTTTAGTCAACATTACAATTTGTATTAATATTAACTTCACTCAGCATAACTGAATACCCTTTTAAGAGCCTTATAGTAACTGACTGGTGGAAGTGAATCTACCTTATAGTCTGGGAAAAGTTGGCAGAGCAGGTAATCTGTGCCAGACTTTCCCAGGTGTGTGTGTGTGTGTGTGTGTGTGTGTGTGTGTGTGTGTGTGTGCGTGTGTGCGTGTGTGCGTGTGTGTGTGTGTGTGTGTGTGTGAAAATTAAATCTCAAAGTGTGTGTCAGCTACTTGGGGGCAGGGACAAGAAGCACTGGTTTCACAATGCCAGTGGGGAGCCTTATTGGGGATCTGGGGAGAGGCAGATAGAGACATTCAGACCCCGAGCTGAGTGTTTGCCCTGTGTTCCCTTAAGGGGAATTGTGCTTGATGCAGAGTAGTCTGCATCTAGAAATACTCAGTGTATCCATTTGTATTCCAAGTGCACGTCCCTCAACAGTGTCAGTGGTGAGGATTCAGGTTCCTTGATTACTGGCTCACCATGGGGATATCACATCCCCCCATGTTCTCAGTGCAATAGATTGTACCAACATCTCAGTCAAAGCTCCAGCTGTATCTGAAGCTGAAAGGTACATCAATAGAATGGCAGGGCAATTACTTGTATGTCAGGTGGTGTGCATTACAGATGGCTTCATTACTAATATCATGGTAAAATACCTTACTGGTGTGCATAATACAATTATTTGGATGGAGAGTGCCTTGAGGTCTGCTTCCAACATGGTGAAATACTGGAGAGGCTTCTAGTAGGTATGTACATGACTACCACTCTACGGTAAGTAGTAAAGACAGACATTGCAAAAGGAAGCAAGATAAACAAATATTCTTTCTCATTCCCCTAAAAACAGGAGACTGCATTTATCACCTTTAACCTTGGCATATGACACCATACAGAGCCCCATCAACACCTGATGAGGATGCATACAACAGAGCACCCACCACACCACAAAACACTATCAAGTGTGTGTGTTTGACATGCTGAAAGTAAGATTCAGATGTCTAGACAGATCCAGGGTTGCACTCCAATATTCACCAGAAAAGGTATCACAGATGGTCACTGTGGGTGCCACGGTATACAGCATGATGTCATAAAAACATGGTGGCCTATCACTGCAGGTGTGGAAGAACTACCCCAAGAATGTCAGATGTCAATGTGGTGATATCAAAGCTGTCACAGGATGATCAGGAGGACACCAGGTGAGAAGAAATAGGAGTGGGTGGTGGATGATGTGGTCATATGTCCTAGCTCAGGCAACATGGCAACATCTGACACACAGCTTTGCGTTATGACAAGCCACATGTACAAATGTACTTAGACTAAACAGTGATGTTCATACAATGTTGCTCCACAACATCAGCACAGAGCATAACTAATGAAAAAAAAAGAATAGCTGTTCACATTGAAAATTATACAGAACAGAAGCATATGCGTTACTATAAATCCATTTACACAGCTCAGCAAGGAACACACTTGGATGAATAAAGTGGGAACATCACCAAAGTGTACTTCACTGGCATATGTGTGGCATGCAGAAAGTGTGCACAACTGATGATGTCTTTGTACAGTAGCAGGTAGGATATGATAATACAGATAACAAGCATGGGAAGGTAGCCATAAAAATCCAGTACCACAATAAATATAGGGCCATGCAGTGTATTGGGACATATCATTACAAACATAATCTAAATACAGGGGGTTGTACACTAACAGTGATGCATCACACATAACACAGTGATGTGTAACAGTGTAACGTACAGTGCATGAATAATGTCAAACATCTCAAAGACTGACCAAAAACAAAAATACCACAACCAAGGCCCACAGCTCATGCCTGACATGGACTGTCACACATAAGGCAACACTTTGATGCACAAGTTATTGCTGGAGATAAGAAAATATTCAATCACACACAGCATCAATGACAGTCAGTACACATCTGCCAAAGAACATACAGAATGGTTTGAGATACAGCAATATAGGTATATATGTGTGTAGAATAATGTAGATATGTGATGACACACATGGGAAGTAGATGTCAGCATAAGTATAAAAAAGGGAAATTTCTCCACAGAAGTGCATTCAGTGTTGAGGGTGCAGCATGGGCAGTACCATATTAAAATTCCATAAGTAACACAGGTAAGCATACAGAGACATACCTGTGCACTCAGGAATGGCAGACAACAAGGAAATCTGTAATGTAGCAGTCACTGCTGGATAATTAAGATAACATGCTCTTATTCATGAAAATACTTCTTATATGTCAACTAGCAAGAAATGCAAACATAGAAGTAAGGACATTGTCATACAGAACTTTTCTGCCATCAGTATCTGAACTAACATATACTAATGACAAGTATGTACTACATATCACAACTTGAAGCTGGTCACCTTGGTCAGAAAAGCCCTGTGGCATCAGACATTTGAGAAACCACCTACAGATTGATTTGTCGGTGGTCAGCACAGCAGTCATCATTGCCAGAAGGTCAAAATGACACAACAGGTCACATATCAGATCAACTGTCAGTGTTAGTTTAACACAGTCTAGGGATCCCACACTGATGGCTCACACCATGATCCTGGCTGCCACTGCCATGTCCTGAAACACTCGTCTCACAGTGCTGTACCAATGATCTGAATGTGGTGACACTTACATTTTGGAAAGCATTGTGGATAGGAGCAGTAGTTGATGAATAAGTCTGAATGTGACCGCTGGTTTCACAGTTGATTGACCAACAGCCAAAATGCATGCACATTGCAGACTAGACACTGATGTCCAAGGGCCATGTGGTTTTAATGAGAGGGGGTCTGCAGCTCTCTACTCAAGGTAATCTGTTCAGTACAATTAGGACACATAACACCTACTTTGTACTACAGCAATACTCTAGCATCCTGTAAGAAGGCTTTCAACACAGCATGCAACAAATGCCACACTGTCATGCTGTGCAGCCAGTGTTGCCATGATCACTTCATGTCTGCACGCATGACCTTCATGTAACACATGCAGCTACATTATCAGTGGTATGCGCAAGTGTACACAGGTCAGAGCCATGACAATACTGTGAATGTTCATGTGCCTGTAATAGTAAGCTGACACCCTTTGACATGCATCCATGCATATCAGCTACACTCCTGCATGTAGTCTGATGGACAGTACGGTACATCATGGGGAAAAGTTACCATCATTACTTGATGAATCTACATGGGACAGCAGGTCATGGTCATCATGATGTCCGTCATCTCATGTCACCACAACATCAGAATGACAGGTTTTTATTTTCAGCTTATCTAAAAGGGAGGGTGGCACATTTTATTCAAAAGTTTTAAGGTCACTATGTAGAGTAGTAAGGAGGAGCAAACAGTGACTGGAAGTGTTGAGATGTTCATTTTTAGAGATGATATGGATGAATCAGTAGTTGGTTATGGTGGCTTGAAATTTGTGGGTGTTTTGAAATAACTTAAGTTTGTCATTGAGGCAGGCATATTTCAAATGAGGTACAAGAACACTGATTTCTATGGTACACCAGGCTTGGGAGGTGAGATGGCTAGTTATTAAGTAAGATGCTCTTAATTACATACCATCATTATCTGTTAATATATCTCTTGGTTATATGTTAACAAGCTGAGTCTGCAGTCAAGAATAATAATAACAAAGTAATCTAAAACATGAGGTGACAGTAAGTGACTGCAATAAAAGCATTGCAATGCAGTTCTACTGCCTGGGTTAAGGAAATGACAGCAAACCAGCTCTTGTAGGCAAAACTTATTCAAAAGGATTCAATACCAGAGTTAAGTAACCATACTTATGTTAAAGATAACCAATGTTTATACAGAAGTTTAGTTTCCTAAATATGGTGGCAAAGATAGGAGAATAAAACTATCCCAGGGAATAATTATTGTGGTAAGCTTCGCTGAGTAGTTGCATCTGTATTTTCAGCAGACATTGTGGGTATCTATGCCCTCTCCAAATGTTTCCACCAGCACTATTAATTTTAAGCAGTTAGAAAAAGATAATGAAGACAGTCCACAGAGAGTTATAGGTTAATATGGCAAACAAAAAATAAACATGGATTACAGACATGAAAATTCCCCATAATGGCAAATGGGAGTGATCAAGTTCCCTTGACAAGAGATAAAAATCGTTTGGCATTTTCAAATGAAAAGTATAAAAAAATCTATACCTTTGCAGTATATCATACAATGCTGTAAAAGGTATTGTTAATACTGACTGCAGTCCTGACATCTTGGCTGTGCTGTCCTCCATTATAAAGGAGCATCTGCTAGCAGAAGTCTCCGTTTAGTGTCTGGTCACACATGCAAGATAAGGTTGCAGCAGCTGCTGGTTATGTTTAAGGCCAGGTTGGACATTTTGACCAGTAATTATATTGTACAGTGTGCAGTCATCTATTCTGAAGAAACAATGTATGCAGTCTTTCTTCTGATAATGAGGAATGGTAATGTCATGGCTGTGTGCTAGCAACAACGATTATTTTTTTACTGTTCTCCATTAAAGAAACCCTATAACCTTGGCCATTGTTGAAAGCAAATGAAGTAAATGCTTAAGCAGAAGCAAACTTAGAACTGCTTTAATAACCTTTAGTTGTTGACTAGTCATTAATCTGACTTCTGATATATTTGGCCAAAAGTAAAACTTGCTGACCATGAGATCTTGGATAGTGATTCAAGTCATGCATACGTTTCAGAATATATCTGGCCAGATCACAGAGAACTGCTTTTCCTAGTCTCTCAGAAAGTCAATCATTAATTTACTGTTTAAAATATTAACCCAAAACATACAGCTTATGCATGCCAGCTGCTTTAGAAAAACAAATTAGCAGAAGTAATTACATATGTCTGAAGAAGCTAGTTGGCACTTTTTATTTCATGTTTGAATTTGTTAACTGGGATAGATCATTGATCAACATTGACCGATTTCAGTCTCAACCCAGGAACATACCGACAACAAATATTATGAAAAAACAAGATTATGCATAGCGACAGATAAATATTATGAAAACCTACACAATGGATAGCTGCAGGTAAATATTATGAAAGCCAATACAATGGATAGCTGCAGGTAAATATTATGAAAACCAGCACAATGGATAGCTGCAGGTAAATATTATGAAAACCAGCACAATGGATAGCTGCAGGTAAATATTATGAAAACCAACATAATGGCTAGCTTGCCATTACACTATAATGGCAAACAAGTAAACAGGCAAGTTTATGCAACATTGAGGATATATTTACAATAAAAGCTAAGGGGAAGTAACTGTGAAGATAGACAGGGTAGTTGTTGGTGTGTCTTTCACTAAACTTGTAAAAATGTGGAGGAAGGAGAAAGGAGTTCTACAGAGACAGACCACAGTTAGCAGAGCCATAAGGTAGAAGAGGCAGCTGACAGAACACTTATTTAGGTTATGTGTCTGGCCTGAGGGCAGTTATATTTTGTGCTAAGATGGGCTTTTAAATGGATTTCCACATTCAGTTCAAAAATAAGTGAACAAATCACACTAAGAAGTTGAGCTTTGTGAATGCCAAAACAGAGTGTCAGGTTGATTAATGTAAATAATGGATAACTGAAACACTCAGTAAATTAATACAGCATGTGCTTTCATAGCTCAACCTCCAGTCACACCACAGAAACTGTACAGTTCCTTAAAGACAATTATTTAGAGCTCCGGAAGATGTACACTGGAACTGCATTCATCTTCACATGCTATGGGATTTGGCAATCCACCTGTCACTAATTCCTTAGGAACATCAGTTTGTAAGGATCCCCTTCTCTTTTGTGCAAAGTCTTTTTGCCCCAGTTTATTGCAGTAGTATTTTTGTCATAAAATACTGAGGAACTCTAATGGGATAATAATTATTTAATCTGGCTACCAGTAATTCAATCAATTAACATAGACTGAATGATTTTTTAACTGAATCTTCCGTCTAAGGTTCACTGGCTCTGTTGCACAAATTCCAAGCAATATACCAACTTATGTGTTGTTCACTCATATGAAGTACATCACAGTATGCCCCATTGCCACCCAAAAAGTTTCCTGGCATGTTAACTGTGCATTTCAAGTTACCCCCTTCTTCTGATCATTTTACATTGCCCATTCTGCTCTGCAATGTAACATATTAAGCTGGACGCTGCAAGTGTCTGCATGATGACTTCTGTTTTTTTTATGTGTCTAATATAATTAATACAGCCTATTAGCAAAATATTTTATAATCAAACATTGACAATTAAATATTAAGGTGTTAAATGACCTGTGTGCCTTTCTTCTGTGCAGCCATTTGCTGAGTGTTAAAGATGTCATTATTTTCCATGGGTATCACTGCATCATTCCAGAATGTCTTGTTATTGGGAGGGTGGGGGGGGGGTGGAGTAGAAATACAGCAAAATGTAAAAACAAAGCATAAGCAGCAAACAGTAACACCGACCAGAATGGATAGTCAGTGGACACCCATTATGCTGGCATGGATCGAAGTTATAATTATTTGCAGATACTGTCCCATAGGAAGTAAAAGGCCCACCTCCTGGTCAAGCTGTACATTAGTAAATGAATCCATCCGTCTTCACAATATGTTTCTTTTTAGCACTGTTACGTGATCACGCATTTCAAACATTTGTTTTGGTTTAAGGAGGCTTTCTCAGATTCAGCTTGTGCCATGCTAAGAAACTGGTTCTCATTACTTCATCATTTCTTTTCATATTTCCAGCTAAGTGCATCCCATCTGTTGCCACAGATCATGCTTTCCTAGCACAAGACATTAAAATATGTTTATTTAGAACAATATTCCAGCTTATGTGAATTATGTTGTATCACATTTTCATACAAATAATTACTTCAAAAAGTGGTAGACCTTAATCAGTAACCACTAGATTACAAATATGTTACAGCTATGATGATTTCCAGGCAGAATAATACATACATAAACTTTGTTTACAGCTGAGAATACTGCAGCATAGTTTTGGACATAAGTCAGCTAATAATGACCCAAATTATTGCATAACAATCAGGAAGAGACCTTTTCTTTTTTTGAGTTTCATTATGTTGTTCAAAAGTGTTTAAGACTGTTCCTATCCAACTGCTCATATAACCTAGACACTGCAGTAACACTATACTTTATCAACCACCCTTCTTATCCATTCCAAAATGACCACACTGTTTACTTCTTTCTATTAATCCTTTCTCAGAAAACAGATGCTGGATTTTCTACAGCTTTTTGAAAGGATAGTTGACTTTCACTTCACTAATTGCTTATGTTGTAAAGCTTATATCAGTGTTAGCAAAATTTACCAGTTATTTGTTAACATTTCACCCATAAACCACTTATATTTGAAAAGTATGTCCTTCATAATTTATTCCAACTAGAAGACTTCTTGTATTTTAACTGTCATCAGGCTCCAAGGTATCCTCCTGTAGGCCATGTCTTACAGTTTTATGACCAGGCCTTTCATTTTCCAGTAAGATCCATATCTGGTCCAGCTTGACATAATTAACTTCTTACTGAGCTTGACATAATTAACTTCTTACTGAGCTTGACATGTCCAAGCAGCTTATGATTGACAACTTGGGATTTTGTCCAAGCAACTTACTCTTGGCAGCTTGATGTCATTACCAAACATCTTATGAAAAGGTCCAGGCCTTGCTATCCTGTTGACTATTTTAAGGCAAGTTTTTCAGTTGCTCTGCTTTCATGCCCTTTTTAGCTTATTTCACATTTGGTAATATGCCTTGAGACAACCCTTTTGAGCACTGCATCTCAGTCTTATCTTTAGGTATTAACATTTCAGCCAGTCCCCATCCAGACCTCTCACCTATCCTTCTAAACATTTATTGGTCTTCCTCAGCAACTACAACCCCCTAACAGGTCATTTATTGCTGATAAAGTGATCCCTTGTCAACAGTGTAACTATGAACAAGTTATAATGCCTACTTTATTAGGATTTTTTTAATAACTAACTGAAATATGCATCCATGACAGATATGAAATAAACACATGCTCAACACTCACAACTGAGATCACATGACACCGACGTATATAGAAGCCATCATAATTAGAAAGAAAGAAAACCACTCTTAAAGCATATCTGCAATGGGGTTTCAGCCCCTACATATCTCATTTTCATGTATATACCAATTCTTGGCATAGCTAGCAGAAAAAAACAATTCCTAAATACACCAAAACTGGTTTTCTAGACATCAACTCAATTGCTCATTAGTGACAGCACTTTGGATATCAATCAGTAATGTTTTGAACTTCAGCATGACATTCTGAGCTTCTTGACTATGGGAAAGTTTAGGATCTTGAAAGCATCTATATGTTTCTAGTGAATTAGGAAACATTTTGCATTGCAGTTCATTTTAAAAGTTTTGAGCAGGCTTTGTAATATTATCACCACTTCTTTCTCTTAGCAGAGGCCAACATTTTCAATATCTGGTTAGTGCTGTCAATGGATCACACTACTTCAGTTTGGTCCATTTGTTTGTTGTGTCAGTTATTTGCTTACCTTTGTGCAGATTGTCTCCTGAGTCATCCCTTCCTCCACAGTTGATGTCCTATGTTTCTGTTCTGGCATGGACATGAGGGAGTGTCACCAATGGCTGATTGTTGAACAAGTTGACTGTATTAAAACAGTCAGTCTAGGTTATATTATTTTAGTCATATCACATTTTCTTTTGCAGTTCTACAGATATTTGAGTGTAATAAATAGAAAGCAAGCGCTCTTATTTGGGTCATTCAAATATTTAAATAGCATTTGTTTTCTTTAGCATTCTTTAAAGCTTATAATCCTTGTCTCACAAGTTCATTTTTTTCTTGAAACATATACCATATGCAGTCATAAACTGACTGAATATTACTCATTGCATAGTAGGTGTTTACTTCTTCTTTGTTATAGATTTGTTAACTGGGTAGGCCCAATGGACACAGGAAACCCAAGAACACTATCTAGTTAAGTCATTTTCTTAGTGCTGCAAGTAGGCAAATTAAGGTGGTGGGAATCAAACCTTGTACACTGGGCTACAAAAAACAGCTCAGAGCCTTAATTCTCTGTACAAACTGCAGAATTTTCTTGTTAGACTACGTTTTAATGAGCATAATAATAATAATAATAATAATATAGAAATAGTACGTGTCAAGGTGTAGGGCATATTGACACATAGGCCTACTATGTTTCTGCAGCAGAATCTTGCAAATAAGGCCTTGGGTGCATGCATTCTTCAAATGCATGTACTGAAGAATATTATATTGCAAGCAAACGCCATGGATAACAAACACGTTTTTGCAGGAATGTAAATCCCTATGCACTTCTCGTGTGGAGGACAACGCTCCTGCCTGCATCCTCTTCACTTTCTTCTTCACTCTCTGAGGTCATTGCACCACACACTAAGGGCCATTGCTGGCAAGTAATATAAAACCTGCCATACACTTTTTTCAAGTTACAAGACCAGATTAAACACTAAATGCTGACATATGAGGACTTCTATTTTGCTCATATGACAGGAAAGCGAGAACCCATGAACAAGTTCCATCTGAAGCTTTTTTGCACAAGAAAATATGACTCAAGCTTTGGTAATCCAATAGAATGACTGTAAACTTTTGGTTTATATGGGATCCATTTCTATTTAAAACCCAAGTGCTTGAATCAGACAAGCCCAAGCACAATGTTTCAGAAATGTGGCTTGCCCATTCCAAATCTGTTGAAGAAAAGAAAAAGGGGAATGTGCTATGTTTTGTGATGAAAAGAAAAAAAACTTTTGTATTTGATAAAGTAATGGTGACCTTAAAAATTATTATGACAGCAGGTGTGTGGTGGTCAAGCCCTCCCAGCGAAGAAGAGATGGGATTAATCCCCTTACAAAACTTTATTCTTAGCCAGATAGCCATTCACAATTGTGTGATCATTATGCCTTAAAATACACTCCGACATTTTTACAGTTTGTGAGAAATCTTTGCATGTTCTCCTGACCACTGAGGCTTGGTCATGAATGCAACACTTGGGACCAAGTAGAACAGAAGGGGATATATGCAGGAATAACCCACTCTTACTTACTTGCAATGCTCTACTGATAAATTAGAAATTATTTTAACATTCTTGTTTATTACTTGTACTGTACAACCCTCTATGCTTGGGTAAACTATCTGCATCTAGTATTTTACGCTTTCAACCTATCAACTTTCATGTTAGGACCACACTCTAGTATGTGCAACGTTGGTTATGTTTTACAAAGGAAGCTGGATGGTCAAAGTTGTAATGTGCTTACATATGAAATCATTTTAGAAGTGTGGTGCTATTTAGCAGAAAGTTAAAGCATTTATTAGACTGCTCTTAACAGTATTACATTGTAATATTTTATTATGAAGCAGTCTGTACAGCTATGAACATCATTTTTAAATAGTACATTGAAGCACTGGTTTAATAGGGTGCATTTTATGCTTTGGATGACAGCTTATTTATTTATTTTACTTTTGTTCAATATATTTGATATTGGGTTTATTTTTAGTGCACTTTGGGGGTCTGAGAGAGAACAATTTAAACAGATACTGTTCAAAATCTTATTAGCTGAAGTTACGCACTGGCAATGAAAAGGTTGCTGGTGTTTTTCATGGCAGTACCTCATGACTTTTACAGGTACTATCCAGATGTTTAGGAAGACTTGCATTATGTACTGCGGGACTGCATGCTGCTTCACTTAACATGACACTGGCTAATCCCACCTTTATCTAACACCATGTCAGTGATAAATTCCTCTGCAAAGACTCCTCTTCTCCATATATATTTAATCTGTTCCCAACTTGTCATGGTTAGACACAAACACTGTTCACCTACAAGCCATATTTTTATTCAACAGTAATTATGGGTCAGTTCTTGCTTTCACATATAGCATGCCTCCTCACCTCTACCCCAAAAGACATTCACCTTCTGTCACACTTCTGATGCTTGATTGTGAGTAAAGTGAAACAAATAACCACATTTATTTCAATTTGTTATTCTTTGGACACTTATACATGCCCCAAACCCCCCATACTAGATATACACCATCTACTGATCATGAATCATGTAGTTGTCCTTTGCCTTGGCCCAAAACCAAACTAGCTACTTTTTGTCCACATTTATTTCTGATGTGGGATTTTGAAGAATTTCAGCTTGTTCATAGACATATGCACTGCACTTACACTATCCAGGTCGCCAAACTGTCCTGAGTTTTCATGAAAACCTTGCCTCATTACCTCCCTCTCAAAAAGATAATCACTTTCAGTATAGAAAGCTAATATTACGTTGTGAAAAATAATAAGAAAAATGATCACAAGAGTGTATTTCAATTTGTAGCTTTCAGACACAGTTCACTCTCACCATACCTAATAAGCCACAGCAATGACCACTTTATCTATATCACATACAATGTCCTTTGATTTCATCCATAGATGGCTCACAAACAGACAGACAGATACTTCTAATATAAAAAGCTGCCACAGTAAGATATTTTAACTTGCTTGTTAAAATTAATTAAAATAAACAAATACATGCATAAATATGACTGCATTCTGTATACTGTTAATGCCTAAAGATCTGTCTGGTTTCTTACAAGTAAAAACAAATCCCATACCTGCAAGAGAAAAGTAATAAGATACATGTTATCCATGTTCTTTTTCTGTTTTCATGGGTGGAGTGGGGAAAAGTCTTGTCATTAACTAAGATAAACTCTCACTTCTAGGTTAAGAGTTCCACCTGTTTGTAATGGGAATCTGTGTGGTAACTATTTGGCATTACTTGGCTAATACAAATGATTAACCTTCAAATTAAGGTATACATACTAAATCTAGAGTACTTGATAATAGTTTTCAATCTTACTCACAAACACTAGCTAATCTACAATGTATGTACTTTACCTTTGTACTATGTATGTATTCTACCTATGTTCCAAATTTAAGCTGTACACCACAATCTATTAATTACCTTTATTTTTAAATTAATATTTTTTTTGTTTGTTCTCTCCACTGTAACTGTTGATGTGCCGCATACCACTGTACAAACATGTCTTTTGTAATTTGTGTATATACTGATCACGTCTAACTAAATGTATCTGTATTTTTTCTTTGTGGAGCTTTTCTCCCCGGGCCTTTGCTGTAAAAGGGCCTTTTTGGCTCAGTCAGACACCCCTGGTTAACAAATGTAAAATAAATACATCTGTCTGCCCAATAAACCTAAATATTTGAAAACCTTAATATAAAAGAACAGGTTGCACTAAAACCAAAAATATTTGTCTGTTGGCACCACAGTAATGTAACACTATTGTAAGTGCTTGCCAAGTATTCCTATTCCCACGCTGGACCCTAGACACAATAGGGATTAAGACTGACAGCATGGAATGGGAGAGGTCCCCAGGTAGTACATTGCCCCAAGCAGGTGCCTGGATGACCAACTTTGGCTACAAGACAAATAGTTTATTACTTCTGCATTAGTATTTGTAGATGCATAGATGTGACTGCCATCTAATAGTGTGTGACATCTAAAATAAACAGGGAGCTTAAACAAGAGTATCCCTAAATATTAAAAGCATATATTCATTCAGTACCATCTTGATTGAGCGCATTGTTTCTCTTATAGTAGTTAACTTCTTGTTCCTGCAGCAGAAATGAACATGAATGTTGTGTGTTTTATTAACAGCTCAGCTAAGTCTAAATCTCCTGATTTGTCAGGTTAGGGCAGCTCTCAGCAGCATATTAAAAACAAGGTTCCAAGAACTTATCAAGAGTAACATAAGCTACATTTTTAAAAACCCTGACTGGTTTCGTTGTGGAATAATCTTCCCAAAGTCCCCCACGCATTTGGCATCCCTGCAGCCGTGATGATAATATGATCAACTCCAAGGCTGTTGCACCCCAAAGAAAAGGTAAACCCAGACTACAACAGGCTCATTTTGGCTAAGTGCTTATTTTTGAACATCTAGCTACCATACCACTGTACAGATATGCTGATATCCATATTATATCTATTTTTTCTGTACATCTAATATGTTCAACTGTGCAAGCCAAGCATCAGTCTGCATTGTCAGTTGTCAGTTCATTCCGTATAGGATGAGAGCCAGTGAAACCCATTTATTTCCATATTAAGTAAAAGCTGACTAAGGCATAGAGATCATCAACCCATGCAGATATGAAGAAAGTTTTCCTTTTTCCCTAACCCCTACTACTGGTGATGATGTGAGTACCCAAATCATCACAGGAGCTACCTCTGCTCCTTCATGGAAGCATGCCATCTCCCCAACATGCACCCTACAAGGATTACTGTCACAAGCTTGGTTAGGGGGTCCAGTTATGTCCTTTTTCTTCCAGTAACCTTCTTCAAGCATGGCTCTGTCTCCACCCAAGAGAAACAAGTCTTACATGTGGGAGTCATTAACTCCCTTCCACCTAGGTGGGTATGCTGATAAAAGGTCACACAACTCCTATCCCTCTACTTCCTTTCTTCCAGCACCCAAGCAACTAATTGAATTCTGGTCATCTGTCTTTGTCAGGACTTTATCTCTGTGTGCCAAAGAGCCAAGGGAGTATCTATACTGCAAACTTCTTGGCTGATATATTCAGCTCCACCTTTACCTCTCTCTCCCCCTCAAACTCCTCCACAACTTAATTCAAGTGCAACTTGGACAATTGGATGGGAAACCAGAAATTCATCCCTGGTTTGGCACCTATGTCTCTAATGGACACAGGTAACCTGTAAGTGGTTCATCTCCCAGGCCCATGCTTACACTTATCAAGGGTATCAGAACTTGTCAGAGATTTGGGATGCATGGCTAGGCTTAAAAAGGTCCTTGTGGTTGTTACCTTAGTAAACACCTATGGACCTATGAACCTATGAACCTGTATTTGATTAACAAATACTAACCAGTCATTTTAAGTCTGTTACAATGCTAACTTATGGTATTTTCGAATAAATTCCATGCTCTAAGAATCCAAAATAGTTTCCTTTTCTGATTTATGTATACTCAGGGTATAGGGCATTAAATAGATTTAAATTATAATATGGCAATAACCTAGATATTTTGAACAAGGTGTCCTGTTTTAAACTGGCACTATTTAAGGAATAAAAGTGCATATTGTAGCCTCCTAGTACACGAGTAATGCTTGGACAGCTCTTCAATGGTTTGAAAGGAAAGTGAGGTATTTGTTTAGGTGTTTAGCCTTGAAAATAGAGAAAATGATAAGCTGTAGGTGTAATGTTTTGTTAAGCTTTATACAAAGGAATAACATTTTCAAAAAATATGCACAATGGTTGGACAAATCAATACAGCATTAATCATACAAGTAAGTTTAGTAACTGCACTGAAGCACACAATTGTGTGACAAAAAATACATCTGCCATTTCTTTCACATGATAAAAATACAATGGAAATGTAAAATGTCACCTTTTTATTTACCCTTTGTTGACCAGAATATTCCCACTAGACTTATTGTTTTCTTTTTGGGGGAGACCTGAAGTGATATTTTTGCTACTAAGGGAAATTGGCTTTGGTATCAGGGAACTTCCTCAACTCATCATTGTTGTGAGTGGGGCCTATTTTGGAGGAGTACTTCCTATTTCTGTTCCAGGTTCACAGGCAGCACAAAGAAAGAGGGAGGCAGATGGAGAGAGAGGGACATGATAGAGTGGTGAAAGAAATGAAGGTGAAAACAAATATCGAGACCACAGAATGTGTGCAGGATTCTGAGGTAATGTTTCAAAGAAACCTATTTGATGGAGATAAGACAGCAAATGATGGATGTATAATTACAACCCTTCAGTCAGTTGGGTTGTGGGATGATTTACTTAAAGAAATGCTGGTGCAGAGTGATCCAGAAAATTAAACATATGCTTCCTGGGGGGTTATTATATAGAAAATACAAAAGGGGGATGCAGAGACAATCCTAAAGAATAGTGGTGAGATGGAAAAGAAAGCATATGCAGAGAAAGTAAAAGAAGGCAAAAGTGGAGTAGTAGAAATGTAGGCAGAAGAAAATGTAAAAGTGAGGTACATTGTAAGGATTCAAGATAAAGAAGACAATGAAATGGACAGGTATGAAGTGTGGGATAATTTAATGGCTCATTTGGGTATAAAAACACATGAGGTAAGAGCATTTATTCTTATTAACAGAGAAATTTTGTCACATCATATTTCAGATTGTTTATCAATTGGCAATTTTCTTGGAGAATAGAAAAAAAGAAGACTTTATTTAACTCACTGAATGTTTATGTGATAAAAGCATTAACAAGGAAACAAAACAATTATGTACAATTTTGAACAGAGGTAGAAAGACAGACTTCGAAAAGACATTTGAAAGCTTTATGTAGAGAAGTACTGGGCATTGCAAAGGTTTATGACAAAAGCGTTTTATGGACTGGTGGCTGAGGCTGTAATATTGTATTAAAAAATAGAAAGAGAAAAAAATGTGCATATATCAAACATAATATAATGTAAAATACTGGTGACAACCCAAAAAACCCCATTTTTTTGTGAAAAGAAAAATATTTGATAAGTAACTGTGACATGATTACATAAAATGTTGTATTTGTGGGGAAATAGAACACGATGCAAAAAAATGTGAATTGAAATGTTATAAATGTAACAAAATTGAGCAATTATGGATGGATTGAAAAATGAAAATAGTAAAGAAAAAGAAGAAAATGACCAGAGGGAGAAATTTTAGAAGTAGTAGAAATAGAAGAACATTTAGATGAGAAAATATAATAAAGAGGGCATAGAAGAAGGTGCTGAAATAATGAAGAAAAGGCATAAATTGGGAGGTAGCAAAAGGAAAAAAACATTCTATTGGTAAAAGGGTAAAGACAGAAATGAAAATTTAAAGAGATGCACACACACACAAAAAAAAGAAAGGAAATCGATGAAAAAAGAATATATAAAGCTAATGATTGTGGCTTGGTATAACCGTTAAGTGTTTGACTCATAGACACAGGGTACAGTACTTGATTGTCACCTTTGGGAAGGAAATTGGATAGGCTTAGAGTGGCCTAGTAAAAAGCTATCTTAGTAATTAACTATGAATTTATGAAACCACAGATCTAAGGAAAATGACATTTTTAGAATGCTTTCTGTAAATGTTGTTGTCTTTCGGCTTTTCTTGGTAAGGGGTCACCGCAGCAGAACTCCATTCCGCTAATGATTGGCAGTAGACTTTGATGAATGCCGAGGTGCCGACTTGACATTCAACCTTCAACAAAGGCACAGCCATTTATGCATGTCTTTTGAACGCCCACCCAACCGCAGGGAGGACATGCAGACTCCACATAGAAAGCACTCCCCGCACTCCAGCCGAGAATCGAATGGGAGAACCTCTTGCTGTGAGGTAGCAATGCTACCACTGCACCACTTTCTGTAAATGTGATTAATAATATAGTAAGACAAATAGGAATTTTGTAGTGGTGTAATACATATGATGTAGATGTAATTATATTAGAAGACACAAGATTTTTTTTAAAAAATGAAAAATTACAAACAGAAAATCTATTGGGGAGGAAAGATAATCTGGAATTTGGGAAATGAGAGGTGTTCTGGAATAACCATATTCTGTAGAAATACAAGTAAAGATATTAGATGTACCTTTAGCAAAAAATGTGTAGATTAACCGGGTTCCGGCGTGTAGATCGCGAGACAAATGCCCGCGAGCTACATCGCCGAAACCAGAAGGCCGCAGCACCGCTAAACCGTAGAGCGGTGCTGCCGAAACGTAGTAACACGGCGGAAAGATGCGGCGGTGTGAAAACAGCCAAAAGCAGACGGCCCCTAAGGCAAACACGCAGCCCGTCAACACACAGCGTACACGGCCGGCAAACACACGCGGATCGGCGCGAAACACAGCACAACGGTAGTGCTCCAAAACAGTTGCATAAACACTCATACACCCAAAACAGTTGCAGAAGCAGTCATAACACCAAAACAGTTGCATAAGCACTCATACACCCAAAACAGTTGCATAAACACTCATACACCCAAAACAGTTGCAGAAGCAGTCAAAACACCAAAACAGTTGCATAAGCACTCATACACCCAAAACAGTTGCAGAAGCAGTCATAAAACCATTACTTACCCTCACAGCCCCAGTTGTCCACGCAAACACAGCAAACAGTCCCCGAGAAGCAGGAAGTAAAGTCCCCAGCACGTAGAGCAATGCACAGCACACTTTACCCGAGAAATGCTGCATAGAAAAGCAGGTCATGTGTCAGGTAAACCCTTAAAGGTACAGACAAAGCAGTGTCAGGGTCAATAGAACACACACACTATAACCTGTCTGTGTACTAGTAGTAAGCATGTCACAGCAGGGTGTCTGTAGTATAGGACAAACCCAGATAACAGGCATGCCTGCAACAAACAGTACCTACCCTGCTAGAGCCCTGAGTGCAGGTGTAGGTGTGAACATGCTAACCTGGTAAAGCATGACACACTAACCCAGTAGCAGGGGATATAGTAGCTGTAACCCATCCCCGACTCCACAGTAAGACATGCAGCTTCTGCTAAACACGTCACGTTGTCCCTGTTACAGGAGTATAGACAAGTACCCAGCCCCATGTAGGAAGACAAGGGTGCAAGACAGAGGTACCTCCCTAAGTAACATCTGCCACTCAAGCAGACACCAAGCCCTAAACCGTGATTGGCTGGCAGCAACAACAGGGAGTTAAAGGGGGCTGGCACAGTACACACAGAACCTGTGCTCAATCAGGCATCGTGGACTCTAAACAGAGTACAAGCATACGGCAACCCCAGGGATGTGTTAACTGCAGACATTGCAACCATAGGGGAGAGACAGTCAGAGACGGTTGGTGTGCACGAAGCTGTACAGGGCCATTGAGACAGACAGAGTTACTACACACGGTATAAGACAAGGAGGTGTGAACCGAGTGGCCTACTGTCTGGAAGGGACTGTGTCCAGGTTCAGTAGTATATCCCATACCAAGCTCCACCGGCTGTGATGGATTCTGAGAGACCATCTACAAGTGCTGCAACCATGCTGGAATGTATGTATCTGTATAGCCCTGGTCTGATTGGCAACAGATACAGCACAGTGCCCAGCCAATGTGGCAAACCCATGCTGGTGTTGGAGGGGTACCTCTACCATTTGGAACGTGAGACACCACCAAAACGGTACTGGGCAGGTAGTGAGCGGAGAACAAAGGCATGCAGAGGATGTGCCATCACTGTTCGGCAGGAAGAGGGTGAGGAATTGCTGAAATCACTGCCACACCAGCACGGCCCAGATGCAACAATGGCACAAGTGGCTACATTGCGAGCAGAACTGCGGCAGAGGGCAGTAACTGGTAATGAATTGCCAAGCTTGGTAATGCAGAGTGTGCTAGGCACAGCAGATGACAATGTACTGCAGGAGATGCCTTGTCGTGCGACCCTTCGTAGAAGCATCACCAGGGTACGGCAGCAGGCACGGGCATCCATGGCTACACCTCCAGCAACCCTTGCAGATATTGATGCCAGCCAGTATCCACTCCGTAGTGGCAGCTTCATACTTCGTAGAAGGTCGGATATGGATGGTACCACTTCCTTGGTAGTACTTACTACAACACAGAACCTGACTGACCTGTGCAGGTCCGACTTTGTTCTTGGTGATGGCACCTTTCCCACACGGGCCGATATCTGTCGCCAGCTATATACATTACATGGCTGTATTGGCACCCCCACCTCAATGAGGGTCGTACCCCTGGTGTACTGTCTCATGACACGGAAGTCGGAGTCTGCATACACCACTTTGTGGGAGGTGCTGAGGGGTATGGCATCTGACCAGGGATGCACTTTGTCACCACAGTATATCATGACTGACTTTGAGAAGGCAGCAATTGTGCCAGCCGGAAGGCATTCCCTAGAGTATTCTGAAGGGATGCCTATTCCATTTTGCACAGATCATCTGGCGACAGATCCAACATCACCACCTTGTCGCCCTCTATGGCACGGACACTGCTTTCTCCATTGCCATTCGCAAGCTGATAGCATTGGCATTCCTACCTTTGGATGATGTTGTCCCTGCATTTCTGGACATTGTGTCTTCCTTACCAGAATGTGCCCAGCCGATTGGTGTATTTCTAGACCATCATTATGTCCGAGGCCGACCACGCAAGTATGCATCCCGCTGTTCAGTACAGACACGAATGCCATCGTCATACCCTCTGCGGTTCTGGAATGTGTCCGATGTCTCTGAGATGGACTTCCCATGTACGAACAACCAGGTGGAGGCGTGGCATCGTCGGCTGAAGGTATTACTGGGTCGCCCTACTGTACAGCTAGCTGACCTTTTGTGTGTTCTGCAGCAGGAGCAGAACCTGACGGATACCCGACGTGAATCTCTTCTGCGGGGGATGCCTGTAACACCGCGTAAGAAGGCTATTGTAGTAAGGGAGCGTCGCCTAAAGCACATCTTACAACATAAGTGTGACTACACTAATGTGCAGGATTTCCTCCGTGCTGTGGCACATTTCTACAAATTATGATGCTGTCTGGGTTTCGTATGCACCAAGCACAACACACATCACATTGCATATGCAATTAATAAAGGCTTTGCCCATAGCACACGGGTTCCATGGTACCACTTTCATGCCCACGTGGCATGCTATCCCAGCAGGAATTTCCAGTAACACTTTCACATGGTGGCTTCTAAGGGGGTGCACAGTGTATCACTGTGGTGGTTTGTATCTGCCACCTGTGGTTAGGGTGTAGGGGTTCCCTCAATTTTGACAGGGAATTGTCCACAGTCCTTTGTCACTGCAGTTAAAATGTCATCCTGCCATGTGTCCACATCCAGCTGTCTCACAGGTGGGTGTCGCACCGCCTAGGTGCCTGGACCCAGATTAACCACTGTAGATTTAAAATGGAAAGAACAAGTACATAGACTTATAACATTATATGCTTATACTAATTACAAAGAAAATGAAATCTTACTTTATCAGATTTTAGACTATGTAGTGATAACTATGAATATTATAATAATAGGAGATTTTAATTGTGATTTAAGAGGCTAAGGTAAAAAAGAAAGGAAATGATATAAGAAACTGTTATAAGTTATAAGATGCGCTACATTAAAACTTAGGGATAAAAGTTCATGGACTTAAAAAAGGGTTATATGTATAAAACTGAAATAACGTATTTTATACTATCAGAAGGTTTGGTTATAAGCGAAGGGGAAGTAGTTGAAACAGAATTTTCTGATCATCTTGCAATATGGCTAGAAATAAAGGAAAACAATGAATATATAAAAATAGACAAAGGAATAAAAAGGATAAATGAGAAAGCATGGAATGAATAAAGAAAACGATTTGTATTACCTTTATGGAAAAATCACATTACTATGAGAGCATTTTTTTTTAATTTGGCCTGAATGGTAGATGAAGTAGACAAATAAGAAATATAAAAGAATGTATAAGGATGCAGTGGAAGATTTAGAAAATAAGGATAGAAGTACTTTGGCAAAGAAAAAGAATTATATGAAAGAAATAAAAAATAGAATTGTTATATAAGCAAAGATATATTTACAAGGAAAAAGAGAAGTTGTTTCAAGTTACTTAAGCAGATTAGTAAAGGAAGATGGTAGTGTAATGGGATAAATAAAACATATAAAATGAAAAATAGAAAGAACTCAGGAAAAGATTATGTATAGTATAGTGCAATATGTACAAGAAATGTAGTGAAAAAACATGGAAAGTAAAATGGTTAACAGAAAAAGAGAATAAAGAGTTGGAAAATGAGATTTCTTTAAATGAGCTAGATAATGTATTAGGACATATAAATATAGCTTCGACTACAGGACCAAATGGAATGAGTCATGAAATGTATAAACATTTAAGGGAATGTAAAAAATATGTTTTTAAAATTTTTGAATGAATAGTTAAATTAAGGTTTTATGTTAATGGAATGGGTTATGAAATGTATAAATATTTAAGGGATGGGCAAAAATATGTTTTTAAAAATTTTGAATGAATATTTAAATGAAGGTTTTATGTATCCAGTATTATGTAGTGGAATAATAAAATTCATATGGAAGAAGGAACATAGAAGACAATTAAAAACTGGAGACCTATAGTATTGAATAGTACTGATTATACAATCTTTATGAAAATAATACAAAAGATATTTGAAACTAAAATGAAAAAAATATTATGGAAGACAGGATATATAGTATAAAGGGGAAGGGTTGTCAAGAATTATTAATGATAGAGAAATTGTAGATGATATTATGAACAGAAAAGAAGAAGTAAAAATCAAGATAGGAGACCTTAATAAGGCATTTGGCACAATTGGACAAGAACTCTTATGGGTAATAATGAAAAAATATAATATAAGTGGGAAAGTTAGGAAATTAAATATGTCAGCATATAGTAATAATAAAGTAAAATACTTGTAAATGTCTGGTTAATCCAAGAGATACACATTAAGAGTAGTGCAAGACAAGGATATCCAATGAGTTCTATACTATTTGTGTTAGTTATGACTGTGATAATATAAGAAATAAATTATAAAATTAAGGTGGTGGAGTATATAATGCCTGAAAATTTAAGAATGCCAGTTTTGTTAACATATGTAGATGACATTATAATAATTGCAAAAAACAAAATTTGGATAAAAGAAGTGGTTTGCACAAATGATTGTCTAGGGATGATAAGGGTGGCTTTAGATAAAGAGAAAAGTAAAGGTTTAGGTGATGTAGTAAAGATTGGGGGTAAATATTTTATAATGAATGAAATTTCTGTGTTTGGTAGAAAATTTGGAAATAAAGATGTAAGTAGAATTCTATGGGAAAACAATAGAAGAAATAAAACAAATCTGTCTTTTCTTGAAAACATATAAATCATCATTCAGAAAAAAGGCTTATTCGATAAATCCAGTACTGATGGGAAAAATAGCATACTTAGAAAGTGTATTTATATACATATTTATATAAATATATACAGGATTTGAAAAGGCATTATTGCAAATATATATTTTTTTTATATGGGGTTCTGGATTAAACCCAGTAAAAAGAGGAGTTTTGTATATAAAGAATAAGGAGGTTTAGGGTTAATTAACCTGGTGGTATATGTTGCTTCATCAAATTTGTACAAGGTGTTAAAGTGGATAAATGAAAACGATGAGAGATTAGTTGTAAAACTGTATAAATATAAATATGATAAATTTGGGAGGGTATGGTAAAAGAGAAAAGGAGTGTATAAATGAGGAAATAAAATATTGCCAAGAAAATAAAAACTAATGATATAGAAAAACAATAGAACATTTTGGTATAAGAATGTAATAATAAAACATTACTATGTAAAACCATGGGAAAATCTAACAGATGGAAAAATTAAAGCTATAAGAATAAGAAGCAAATGGTTTAATCAGAAAATCGAATATGAAGATTTTTTTGTGGAGGTTGGTAATAGATAAATTGCCAGGAAAAGGAAATATGTCATATAAGAAGAAAAGTGATAGAATATGTTTTGATTGTCAAAAAGAAGAAACTACAGAACATGTAACGTAAAACTGCTGTCCCCCACCCAACATGGTTTCAGACCTGGACGCAGTACCACTACTGCCCTCATATCATTCTTGGACACTGTAAACCATGCAAGAGACACAGGGAAAACTGTGTCCTCTTTATTTCTCGACCTATGAATAGTTAAATGAAGTTTTTAAGTTAATGGAATGGGTTATGAAATGTATAAACATCTGATACCATCTCACATCCCCTACTACTCAATAAACTATCCAACCTAGGAATCTCACCCCCTACCTTAGATTGGTTCTCTATCTGCCTTACAAATAGACTACAAGAAACAAAATGGGACCAGTACTTCTCACCTTAGCTACCAAATATCAACTAGAGTTCCCCAAGGCTCTATACATGGGCCCCTCCCTTTCAGCATATTTGTTAATGACTTCCACTCTTCCCTGTCCCAAACCTCACTTATTCAATACACAGATGATACCATCATCATTTTCTCTGCCTGCTCCACCAGTGAACTCCAAAAACTTACTCAAATTGCCTTCTCATCCACATAAACATGGATGAACAAAAATCACTTAGCCCTAAATGCTGACAAAACCAAACTCCTTCTATTCACCCTGTGAAGTCTGCCAGCACAGCTAGCTAGAATTTTGTAAATAATTCTATGTCATTGTAAATATTAATATGATCCATAAGCTTGTCTACAAATGTAAGTAACCTGTATGTTATGTGCTGAGCTTCAAAAATGTAACCACAGTGCACCCTACTGGAAAAGAGCAGAAATGTATATGGACTAGATGCCTGTGAAAATACAGATTTAACTTGCAAACTCTGAGAAAATAAGTAAAGTGTTTTATGATTGTATTTGGGATATGAAGCAGTGGTTGGACAGAAAGAGTGCTGGATGTTTTGGCTTGACGAGTTGACTGAGGTATTAACCCTATAGCTGTGCCAGTGGGGAGTCTTACTGGGGATCTGGAGAGAGAGGGAAAAACTAACCCCAAACTGACTGTGATCTCTGTGTGCTCTTAAGGAAAATTGTACTTTACTGTGTGTGTACTTGTCATCCTCCCAGTGTACATGTCCCTCACGGGTGTTAGTGGTGAGGATTGAGGCCCCTTGATTTGTGGGCTAGGTCCGGGGCATCACATATTAATTGTTTGACAGTGGTAGGATAGCCACATCAAATATTAATTGGTTGATACTGGTGAGTTAGCCACATCACATATTAATTGGCTTGCAGTGGTGTGGATATTGAATTCCTGTAGCTTCTGTACAGTGATCACTGAAGGTGCTTTTGTACTCTAAATCATCCATGCAGTGAACATTCAGAGATCATATCACTACTGTTTTATTTCTTTTGTTAGCTAAGTTAGTCAGGGAGAGCAGGCAAGCATGCCAGCAGAGAAATATGGCAAGCTGACAAGGAGCCAGTTGGCTGAGATGTGCCAGGCTAAAGGACTAGTGCATGGAAACCTGACTAAAGCAGACATGATTGCAGCTTTACTCACAGCTGCATCTGAGAATAGCAACCAGGAGGATGATCTGGCTGGCTGTGGAGATGTACAACTCTGAACTGCTCAACCTTTCCACAGAGGACTTAAAAATCTGTCTGGAGTTAGGCCAAGAGTTTGGAAACAGAGGTAGCAGATAGATTGAGGTGTCAAGAGATTAAGGAGAATGGGAAACTGCAACATCTGGACACTGAGGAGAAGGAGAGGCAGAGGCAACATAAAAAGGAGATGCTGACTCTTCACCAGAGTCATGGAGGTAACGGGGAAGGGATTAACTGAACCCTGAAGCAAAAAAAGATCAGTAAATTTCTTCCACAATTTACAGAAGGGGATACTTTTGATAGTTCCATTCATCTGTTTGAGAGGTTATGTAAACAGTATAATGTTGACCAAGGGCTCTGGATATGGTTCCTGACCATCTTGGTAAAGCTGTAACTGTTCTGTCCAAGCTGTCTGATAATGACTTTTTAAATTATAATGCTGTAAAGAATTGTTTGCTAGAATTTTTTAAGCTAACACCTGAAGCTTATAGGAAAAAGTTTCATGACATAGACGCAAGGCAGATGAAACTGTATGTGAATATGTTGCTGAACTAAGAACTTATTTTCATAGGTGGGTGAGATGATGTCAGGTCACCACTTTTGAAGGGCTGTCTGACCTTTTGCTGAGGGAACAAGCCCTTAGTACTTTGCCTGAGGACATGAATATCTAGTTAGCTGATAGACAATGCCATACTGTGGATGAGTTGAGGAAGAAGGGAGAACTATACATAGCAAGCAGGGCATCACTGCACAGGAAAAGGACACCCACTGCTGCTGATAGGCCTAAAGGAACCCATGGTGGGCAGCCCAGACTGCCCCAACAGAATCTGCCAGTGGGAGAGGAAGCCACTAGTCCAGGTACATGTCTGGGACCTAGGGTTGAATGATTTAAATGCAACCTGTGGGGCCATGTAGCATATAGAAGTCCACGGAGGCAAGGTGGGGAACAAAAGGTGAGAGAGCCAGTAAGTGGGACTGACAAAATGCCAACACTAGCTTGTCTTGAGACAATGGTACCAAACTACCACCATGCAGATGTCCTGATAGGGAATGATTTTGATAATGCAGTACCATGTGTTCATGCAGTTACATACAGTCAGGCTTGGAGACAAGCATGTGGGTCTGGTAGCCTGTGGAAATCCCAGACAGACCGCACACTTGCAGCCAGGACTGGTGAGATGGCTACTTCAGGGAGGGAGCTACCCTGTAGCAGTGAGACTGAATGTGAGCCACAGCTGCTTGTGGGTATTGATGTACCCTTGCACAGAGTGACTGCAAGGGCAGAGGTAAGTAGTATTACCCAGGCTGACAGTGAGGCATCGCTGTCAGAGGATACCAGACTTCCTGTGGAAGGGGAGCTGGGAAGTTTTACAAAGAGAGAGTTGAGAAAGGCTCAGCTCTCAGACCCTACATTACAAGGCCTGGATATTGTGGGTCCTCTGTGCACCTCACGTTCCACAAGGAGCAAATTGTGATGACAGCATGTGTGTAAGTTGAGTGGTTGCTGAGATATTGTAAGCTGTTTTCAACAAATGTAACAGCTACCATGTTTACTGTGATTTATACAATCTTGTTTATGACTTAGAACCTAAACAATACTACTACTATAAAAATAATTTGCATTGAGGAGTTTGACATTTACACTTTTTTAGTAACCTCTATAGTTCCAGAGATATGAACATTTGTTTGAAATGTAAAGACATAATTTTATTCTGACAAAAAATGTAGACTCTACCCATTGGCAGGTACAGTGCAAACTTCCAGAGCTCCACTGGAAAGAAAGAGTTAAATAAACTACTGATGTTTTGAAGTTTGCTTATCATTGTCGTTTTATTTCCATTAATTATTTGGATATAAGTATTAAGAAGAATAGAGAAAAAAATAAATTGACTGTTTATAGACAGCCTCATTTTTCTAATTCATTTTTACATTATTCTAGTGCCCAACCTTTCTGGCAGAAGAAATATTTAGTAAAGGGGCAGTTTGTCAGGTTATCCCAGCTTGTTTCTGAGGATGATGAGTTCCTTCTTGGAGCAAATAAATTGGCTGATTTATTTCTCAAGAGTACACTAAGTCATTATTGGATGATATTAGGAATGCAGTTATTGAGGGTAATAGGATGACTTATTCTCCTATTTTACATACAGGAAAAAAATGAGTTGATAAATATGAATGTTGATAATGCTGATAATGAAGGGAGGTTTCAGAGATCATGATTATTTATTCTGGGCATTTGAGCTCTAAGGTTAGAGAGATTGTTGAGAATAATTGGAAATTGGTATTTGACTCTATATACTCTATACCAAAATTGGAAATAAAACACATTTTTATTTATAAGAAGGGGAGGTGTATTAAACATTTTTTGAGAATGGTGTGGTGAGTAATGGTAGATTTGGAATAGTAAAATGTGGGGTATGTAAATATTGTCATTATATTTATGATGTGCCATCCTTTAATGTGCAGTCTTTTCCACAAAGTATTAGCACAATGGTAGGTTTAACTATAATACTGTGGTGATTATTTATGATCCCTATGTTCAATGTATCCTTCCTTCTATGCTGACAAGATTGAGCACCAACTAAGAAGCAGGATTCATGAGCATTATGCCATTAGGAAGGGTGATAAAAGCAATGTTTTACACCTCTTCCGTGTGTTAATTTTAAGAAATTGTATTTTATGTTACAGAAAAAGTGGTGTATCCAGAAAGAGGGGGCTTGGGAAGCAAAATTGCACTCTAGAGAATTATACTGGCAGATTAAATTAAATTATACCCAGCCCACTGGTCTTAATGATAAAGTGAGTCTAAGTAGTGTTCTGACCCTTAGGGATGTAAGATTTGATATTAAAGCATTTTAGTTAGGTACCTACTTTAAAGCATTATACATTTAAGCTTTTTTGATGTGTTTTGTTTTATATTTTGAGTCATTTAATATTGTTACTTTTGTTTTTATGAGGGTCCTTTAAACATTCTGATATTTGTAACCTGTGTTGATTAGCTACTTATTTAATTGATTTGATAATGATTCTATTTAAATGAGGTTGTTATACTTCTTCTTTACTCTTATGAAGTTTGTGCCCTATTTGCTGATGAAGAAAGCACTTAGTTGCATTGAATTCCTAGAAAACATTTTGCCTCTGTCCTTCTTTTCTTTTTAATTTTTTGTTTTAATTTATGCTTGTGGTGTTTTGGTTCCTAACTGTTAGCATTATGTGGCCTTGTACTTTAATGCACAAAAGGCATCCACCGCAGTTACAATGTGTACAATTACAATAGGAGAGGCATCCTCCATCCATTTTATCTCAAAGAGATTGTTTATGACCCATACATATGATGTAATAAGTTAGCACAAGTGGAGTGTCACACTTATGCTATGACTACCACAATGGTGCTTGTGGTTTATCCACATGTCAGTAGTGAGCAGAGTGACATAGCTTGCTGTTCAGTTCCCAAAAAAGGGCAATATTTTATGAATGCACTGACGTTACAAAAACAAAACTGTGTCTAGTTATTTGTATAAATGTTTATGTTGGACAATGATATATCGTCACAGGTTGTGATTCCATGGAAGTGAAATGGTTTCTCATGGCATGTTGTGCTTTGAGTGTTCCTGTGACATGTGCATTGAGTACTGGTTTGTAGAGCATACCTGCACAGATAGCATGTGGTTCAGTTCTGGGACAGTGTGTGTACTAACTGATGTAAACAACTTCCTTGTTAAAGAAGCATTGATATTATACTGCTCACTGTTGGGAGGACAGTAACTTTTCAGCATTCAGACCAAATCAGATTGTTCAAATTATATTAACTTCTTTCTTACTACAAACATCGATTTCAGTTATGTTTGCTAGCTTCACTTGCTATCTCCTGTGGCACATGCAGTCAATACAGAGGTCTGTAAAGAGCCTAGGTAGGAGGTTGAATCTGATAACATCTGTCTGTCTGATACCTGTGTCAGACAGCATTGGCATACACACAAAAATAGTTCTGGAACAGTCAGAGGGACACTTTTTCAGGCTACAGTCCTACAGAGTAGGACATCCATTCCCTTATGATAGGAAAGTGTAGTAAGCTCTTCAATGGTATTCTTCATGACACAACTGATAATGTGTATTTCTGTGGCATCCATGATTGGTACACATCTCTCTCTCTCTTTCTCTCTCTCTCTGTCTGATATCTGTCCTGACATGTTCAGAAATGACATAATGTGAATGTTTACTATGTCATTCATTGCACACAGGCATTAACTATTTCCAAAATAATTATGATCTGTACTCCATGTCTTCATCCAGACATTTCTTTATTACTGCAATTGTTTTTGTCACACTCTACAGCTTAATGACAGATGAGGGCTTCCTTTAAACATGTATTACTGTATAGCATGCTACCAGATGATCAGAAACTGGAAGTGATCCTCTATTAAGATACTTTTTTGTGTGTCTGTGCCGATGAACTACTGTTATGTTACTGCTCCCTGTAATTCCATATGAGCATGCCCAGTAAAGCAATCTCTGAGATGTGTGCAAATTACCAATGAAAATTTTGAAATCATGAAATGTCATGCAATCTGTGTTGCCATTTGTCACTTAGGTATACTGAGCGGTTATTATATTACCATTTAGCATTTACATGACCATACAACACATTTGTCTATTACATGTTTTTAGGTAATAAAACCCCTTTCCTGTGGTTGCTAATAACATTTATTTTCAAAAACATGTCCATTTCCGATGTGCATGACATGACATCTGTAAGGATCATTTGTTCTTGTATATCCATGATGACCAGGACTATGCAATAGCAGTGTTGCCTTGCAATTGTAAATTCCCTGTATATTGATCTTATATAACTGCAGCCTGTGCATTCATCCCATAATGTATCTCCTGTCCTTGCTCATTGTTTTCTCAACTCAGCATTTTATTAGCATGTATATCACATTAACTTCTTTTCGTTACACTACAGATTTATATCCATCTCACATCCTTTGTTAGCATGTCCATTTTTTATTTATGTGCAAAAGTAATATATTGACATCAATCTTAATTATCATTACCTCACTATGGTAGTATGTATGTTACAAATGTTACTTTGAATATTCAGTACATTTGCTTGCAATATATGAGTATACTTTCCCCATTCCCCCTCTCCTCTTAATTACTTCTGCAGTACAACCAATGTTATTTGTGCACAATTCCCACATTTTACTTCACCTCCTTCGGAATTCCTCATCTGTATTTGCCCTTAAAACTTTCTGGGCTACACTGCATGCTCATACTTTAGGTTTGCCTGTAGGCAATCTGTTTTATTTACATTCTGTGCTCATGATTGCAAGCACCTTTCCACAGCTGTGAACAGTATTACTGGCTACAAAATGTTGCTTGCAAACACATAGGCATGATGAGCAGCATCCATATTCGATAAGTGCTACTGCTCATCTCACTACCACACTTAAAATGTGTTGGTTTCATGTGAAGCCTTCACAATTGTTAATGAATCTCAGGGATGGATAAGTGAAGTGGTGGTGCAAGTGTAGGGATTATTGAAGAGCACTTGGTTAGAGTTAAATAAGGCAAAATTGTTTGATGAAAGCCAAGAAAATAAATTGAATATATTATCCTAGGGAGGAAATATGTGTATTGATTTCATGGTGGAGAAATTTTAATATGCCATATATTAAAAAAACATCTATATGATAAAAACATTCATATTAAGAAAACTATCATATTTAGGGGGTGTACATGTTTCCAGCTAAAATGGAGAAAGAAGTATTAGAAATATATTTAAATTTTATTTGGAAATCAAGACTGAACCCAGTAAAAAGAGGGGTGATGTGCAATAAAATAAGAAGAAGCTTTGTATATAAAAAGTAGCATATTCAGCATTTATGCATTTTTTTCTGGGAACTACAGAAGAAGGGAGAGAGAGAGAGAGAGAGAGAGTCACAAATGATGGGGATAATTCTATATGTACGTTATGAAGAAGTATCAAAACATGAAGGAGGGGAAGTAGTAAACAAGAAATGATGAAAGGAAAAGAAAATTACAATAAAATAAAATTATGTAAAGTAAAATTTTATGACACTGATGAAAACATAAAATTATGATACAATGAAGAATATCCTATGGTATATTCTTGAAAGGAATTAAAAGAAGATGTAAACATGCTATAAAGAATAGAAAAAGATTTGAGAATTTTTACCAAGCAGGGAATTTCCTGTGGAGAATTCTGCTGGATAAGTTACCATTTAAAAGTAATATGAATTACAAGGTATTGGAAGAAAGAAAATTTGATGATAGTAATGAAGAAGAAACAATTGAACCTTTTTTTAGAATGTAAGAAATGGACAGTTTTGGAGATGGTTTAAAAATTGATATAAATTGACAGGATTTAAAAATATAACAATGGATAAGATATTATATGGAAAATATTAAAAAGAAATGTAAAACTGAAAAATGGTAGAGGACATTGTTTTATAACAATCTACAGATTCAAATTGATGATGGAAGAACTTGTTATATAATAAATGCAGATTATAAAAATGTGCTAGATGAACTGGAAAAGAGGGCTGTGGATGAAAGGCTGGAGACAGATAGACATTTTAAAAATGATTACAAAGGTATTTTTTTCTGATTATCCATGTTAAAGTTTACAAAATGGAAAAAATGTCAAGATATATGCTATGACTAAGAGTTATAAATAATGAAAGATGTTAATGAAGCAAAATCTACTCTTTTTGATAGTTGCCATGGAATTGTTTACATTCACCCGAGCTCCCACCAACTTAAGTAGATGGGACTTTAATTTAAAATTTCATCCAAAGAACATCATTCTCAGGAGTACAGTACTTGGCAATGTTGGACTGCAGTACCTGCAGTCCAATCACCTGTAAAGGGAATAGGACCCATAGCCTTCTGTTTTTTCAGCACCAAAGCAAGTGAGCAAACCATTGCGCCACTGACAGACTAAATGTTACACAGCTTATCCATATTTTAAAATATTGTTTTTTCCACAATTAGTGGTATGAACTGTAATTAGTAAATGTACTGTAGAAGCATTTCCAAATATTCTGTAAAATGCTTGAGTTGTGCATCTTTTACAAGTTCACAAAATACTTGGCCATCATCAAAAATAATATTAAAAAAGGAATGCATAAATGTAATGATATATATATATATATATATATGTATATATATATATATATGCCACGTCTTCAAACTATTCTATTATGTATGTGCTTAAAAGCATAGATTCATAGTTTCATAGGTAGGTACTAGGCTATCGGCCCAAGGGCCTAAGTAAGCCTAGCCAACAAAGTTCCCTGGCTTACGCCAACTCAAGAAAGTTAATTTCATGTGGTCCTGTCGAGCAGAGCCACAGAAGTGATCCCCGGGGTGTATTTCCTATTTCCCATCCACTCATCAAGATTTTTCTTGAAGAGTGTTAATGAAGAACTTTGCTTGACATAGATGGGTAGCTTGTTCCAGAGTATGGGAAGTCTCTGGGACAGGAATGTATCCCTCCAGCAAGTCCTGTTTGTTGTGGTGACAAGGTTTAAGTCCCTAGATCATGTAGCTCAGAGGGATTGAGATTTCTTTATGCGTAGCATGTCCAACAGATCTGGGTTTGACATAGCTTTATATGTTAGGCAGAGATCACCTCAGAGTAGGTGATATGCTACAGAGTAAAGCTGGAGCTTTTTGAGACCATCAGTGTAGGGCATCTGTTTGAGGCCAGTAATTCTCTTTGTGAGGTACTTCTGTTGCCTTTACAGCTCCTGCAGATCTCTTGTGAGGTATATTCCAAAAGGGGCGTTGTACTCTATAATGGGTATAATGAGTGTTGAGTAGAGGGGAAAAAATGACCTCTTTTTTCCTGGATGAGAACCCTTTTGTGATGAGGTGTGCTATGTTGAAGGATTTCCTGACTACTGTGGCAATGTGATTATCAAAGGAGAGACTACTGTCCACCTTGGTCCCAAGGTCTCTTATCACACATTCAGTGTTAAGAAGACTGCCGCCTATGTGGTAGTTCATGGGTACAGAGTTTTTACCAAAGGGGATAAGAATGCACTTTTTGGCATTGAGCTTGAGGCCATGGCTCTGACACCAGGCATCTGTCTCAGTGAGGCCCTTCTGTAGGATGTCCACATCATTTGGGGAATTGACTATAGCTCCTAGTTTGCAGTCATCTGCGAACTTCATTAGTCAGAGACCTTCTGTGTTAGCCTGTACTTCAGAGAAGTAGATACCAAACAGGAGAGGTCCCAGGACTGAACCCTGTGGTACTCCACTTGTCACTGGTTTGAAGAGAGATTTGGGGTCTGCAACTTTTACAGTGTGGGTTCGGTCAGTGAGCCAGTTAGCAACCCATCTTGTGACATAGGGATTGATACCTAGTTTAGTGAGTTTAGCTATAATTCCAGAATGGGGGATGGTGTTGAAACCCTTAGCAAGGTCAAGATAGGCTGTGTGTACCTCCTTACCCTTGTCTACGGCTTTGGTGATTACCTCAAAGAAGTCGACCAGGTTCAGGAGGCAAGATCTGCCTTTCACAAACCCAAACTGGGTGGGGTCCAGAGTTTGGAGGTTACCAATGTCTTTGTTTATGAATTCTATGATGATACATTCCATGGTCTTGCAGACGAGGCTCGTCAGGCTAATAGGGTGATAGTTCCCAGGATCAGTGGTGGCTCCCCCTTTTGTGGAGTGGGATAACTGTTGCTGTGCACAATTCAGTGGGCACAACGCCTGATGTGAGGCTATGATTGAACATGGTGCTTAGATGGGGAGCCAGTTCGTTCTGAAGTTTGTGTAAAACGCAGCCTGGGATGTTGTCCGGTCTCATGGATGCTGTGTTTTTGGCTTTAGAGAGTGCTGCTTTTACCTGTGAAGTTGTGATTACAGGGACTTTGCATTCTTCCTGTATAGATATGGGCCCTTTAGGGGTGAGAGGGTGGTAAAGTTAGCACTGAACCTATCTGCCAATATGTTGGCAATATCAGTTGGTTCTGTCATTTTTGTGCCATTGTGATGTAACTCAGAGCAGATCTGGGTGTTGCCATTGAGATTCTTGACATAGATATAGAATGTTTTGTGGTTATCCTTAGAATTAGTGGCAATTTTGTTTTCATAGCAAGCTTTAGAGGATCTTATAAGGGATCTCAGCTTCTTGCTGAGGCTGACCAGGGAGCTCCTCCACTCGAGAGATTTTACTCTCTTTTGCAACAATTTCTTCCTTCTGTTGTAGAGTTTGTTTATGGCAGGGGACCACCAGATTGGCTTCCTTTTTTTGGAGGATAGCATCTTGGTTCTGTTTGGGATAGCACGATCCATGAACTCATGTAAGTGCTCATAAAGTGCATTTGTGTAGGATTCAGCAGTCGTAACTGTATTGTCCATCTGCATGGGTGTCATGAAGTTCACACTTCTGTCTTAAGAAGCATGAAGTCGGCTTTGGAGAAATTTTTTACCATGGTTTCCTTAATGGGGTGTGGGGGCGGGATATGGATATTTAGGGTGATTAGCTTATGGTCGGATCTGACCAATGAGGAGCTGACTTCAGGTGTGGAACACTGGTCACTCATGTTGGTAATGACTAGGTCTAGGATATTGTTGCCCCTGGTGGGGGTGTGGATAAGTTGATCCAGGTCATTGGAATTTATAAATTCCAGAAAGTGCTGAGTGAAGGAGTTGGTACATGAGTAGTTTTCCCAGTTAATGGTGGGGTAGTTGAAATCGCCCAATATTAGGGTGTTTGCTTGAACTCTAATATTTTCCAGTATATCAAGAAAAGAGGAGTGGGAATCCTGGGGCATGGTGGAGGATTTGTAGCAAGCTACAATCTGGATTGCAGTTTTGCCCAGAGTTAGTTGCACTTGGATAACCTTGGCTGCATTATGCTGAGCAACTAGCCTGGAGGTGTGGATATCCTTAATGAATATGGACACACCTTCACCTTTGGTGTTCCGGTCCAGGTTAGATGGCTGAAAAATGTGGTATGAGTTATAGCCTGTTAATGCAGGAGTGCCTCGAGGGAGTGCATTTTGAGATTTAGACTTCTAGCATTGAGTAGCATTACCCTCAGCTTTTGCTTGCCTGTTCCTGTTATGGTGGTGAATCTGTCATTTGAACCTTGCCTAAAAAGGCACTATAGGGGCGGCAAGAGCCTTTGCCAGTATCTGGAATCCCAGGGGTGATAGGTGCAGGCCATCTCTGGCAAAGCATCGTGGTCTGTCGACCATGTCGTCCCAGGCAGACAGATACTGGATCCCCTTAGAAGCTTAGCCAATTGTTGAAGTCAATAATTTTGTCCATGCACTGCAGTATCATTCTGGGTGATGGCAGGATGCTACTCAGGGCTAGGGTCATACCTGCTGGGCTACAAGATCGGAGAGTTCTTCCTTGTTTCTTTTCATGTAGTCGAGGGAGGTACATCTCAGGTCGTTCACACCAACATGGACAATCACAGAGTCATATCTGTACTTGTTGTGGAGTGACCTGAGTGCGTGGGTTATGTGGCGGGTCCTGGCACCCGACAGGCAGCTGACAGTGACCTTCTCCTTGTTTAGCCTGGTGAGTGGGGCATCAGTGTGTCTGACTATAGAGTCACCTATGACCATCGTAGTGTGTTGGGTATGTTGTTTTGCCTTATGGGCTGTGGTTGAGTGGCACACTGAGTCTGTGGGCTATGTGTCATTTGGGTTGTGTTGGGGGTGGAGGTTGCTTGCGTTTCTGCTTTGGAGGTCTCTGTTGCTTGAGCAGATTATTATTGAGAGCCTCCGTAAATGTTTTTGTGCTTCTATGTGTGGATTTTGGTGGTGTAGGTTTAGTGGGACTATGTGATGAGTGTAGTGTGGTACAAGTGTTTACCTTCTCCTCTTGACTATCAAGTTCTGTCTTGGTTGGAGAGATCTTTACCTCCAGTTTGGCTAGATAAGTGCATCTCTCACAGGTTGTAGTGTTGGGTGGTAGGAGGAGGGGGGTTGTCTGTGTATATGAGGCAATTGTTACATTGCCCCAAGATTCCCAGATTCATCAGATAGACAGGAGAAAACACTGGGAGTTGACCCTTGGACTTGCCTGAATAAAAAAATATTTTCCTCTAGACAAGTGAGGAAAGTGAGTACAAGAGCTGTTTTCTCTAAGCAAGTGAGGAAAGTAAGTATCAAAACTGTTTTCCTCTAGGTAATGAGGAAGGTTGAGTGCTGTAGTAATTTGTAGTTTATTTAGTGCTTACAACAAGTTCTGAACAAGTGCTGAGCATGAATAAGCAAATTCAAGTGCTAAAACTAAGAATCTGTATCTGGATCTTGTTGTTGATAGGCTACCAAGTGCTTACCACTCTCACTGATAAGCTAGAAGGCTTCCCTCCAACACATAAAGGCTTGCTGATTAAATACTCAGTAATGCATACAGCAGTATTTGATCTCAAGGAGAAGGGCACATGATATATGTCCATCATACAAGGGCATTATATAAAAAGGTAAAGCACATATTTTTTAGATAATGGGCCAGATTCACAAAGGCTACATATCATGCTGCTGTTGTGTGCAGGTTGAGGCGTGATGCACACATGGCAGTGAGACATTTTAACTTTTTTAAATGGCTCTAAACTGTGTGTATAGCCACAAAACCAAGGTAAACAGCAGAGTACCCTAATGGAAGCATAACTAGCTAAACTGCATGCTAATTAACTAATCCAAGATGGCGGAGCCATTCAGGAAGCTATAAAGTAATTGTGTACACTTAGTGTAGCTCTTTGTCATGAACTCCAAAACCTATCGGAAAACAGAAGAAAAAAAAAACAAGATTAGGAGCTGCTGCTGCTTTCTTGCATGTGGTCAGACCCCATTTAACATATCATGAACTCCATGATATCAAAATATTAGAGCAATACAGGGTGGATATGGAAACACTCAAAGAACTCTTCAAACTCTGCCAACCATACATCAGACCCAGGGGAAACTGAGGAGAACCTATACCAGTGGAAATTAGGGTATGTGTAGCATTAAGGATATTAGCTATTGATGCATTTTAGAGAACCACAGACAATATACTAGGGGTGTCACAGGCTACAGCCTCCAGAATATTGCACTGATGTCTTAATCCTATGCTATGCTAGAACATGGAAAGGAATACATCTACTTTCCATGCACTCCTGAGGACAGAGCAAGAACGATGCATAAATTCCATGTTGTAGCATGTTTCCCCTGAAGTTTTGGGGGCCATAAACCAATCACATAGAAATAAAATCCCTACCTGATGAACAGGGAAGGACATATATCAATGGGAAGTGATTCCACTCAGTCACCTGCCAGGTTGTATGTAATGCCACAGGGATTATCCTCAATGTGTGTGCTGGCAGCCCAGGCACTTAGCATGACTTGCAGATATGGCACACCTCTCAGCTTTATGCAAAGTTGGCTAGGGATGATGTTTCACAAGGCCATCTACTGGGCGATGCAGGTTATGCAATGGAACCATGGCTCATGACACCCACCAGAAATGCACACACACCCAAAAATAATAAAACTGATGACACCCAATGTCCACAGACTTTACTTTCCCATGTAATGGATGTGTAATAATAGCATCAGATAGAGGCAGACCCAAAGGACATGAGTCGTACCTGCAGTAATGTCAAGGTATGTATGTAACCTGTGAATTATGAACAAATGTGTAAAAAAAAGTAAGTAACTGAGATACCTGCATACTGTTGGTCATAAAAGTAGTCAAGCAGAACGTGTGTGAGGTGCCTATTGATGGCATTATTGACATTATTGTCCACCAATCGCATAATGGCATTATTGGCTTATATTACTGATATCTGCAATATACAGCTTTGCATTGTACACAATTACCTGCATCAAGCCAGTCACTTAACCACTGTACACAAACCAGTCAAGGGGACAATTATATCAACAGTTTTACCAGTAGACCAATAAGCAGGAATCCAGCACCACTGATTTCATTGCATGACTTACAATACTAACTGAAATAGTCATTCCAAACTGAGCATGTACAATAATATCCCAAATTTTCTTATGTAATACATATGCATAAAAACATTATGAGAAAGATTTACTTGGCTATCCTCTCTGTGCATCAGACATATATGCAACCCTAAGTCAAAACAAAATGAACAAAGTGCATTGCACAGTCATCATCATTTGCACGGGGGGGGGGGGGGGTAGCAGGATGCCAAGGCTGACACCATATGTGAGTAAGAAACACAGAACATTCATTAAGGTGGAAAATATTTCAGGGCCATAAAAAGCAGATGCATTGCAATCAGCATTAAGATTTGCATACATTACATGTGTATGAGTTAGTGCAAAATGTGTGTCTGTGTGTGTCTGCATGAACACAATCAAGCTCTGTGCTAGGACTACATCCTGGACAGGTGTGAGATGTGCATGGTAGAGTTTTCAGTTCAGAGGTGTTGCTCCTGACTAAGCAAACTGCCTCTTCCAGTAGATGCACTGCCATTTCTATGTCTCCAGTTTGAAGTGGAGGTGCTACCTGAATGGTAGAAATGTATTCTGGATGAGTTCTCCTCACGACTGTGGCCAGGACCACAGCTTCATGGCCTGCCATGTCTGGGTGTGAAAACATCAGTCACTGATGGATCAATGGAAGTAGGGCTATTATGGGAGTGGGAGCTGGCATGGCCATGCCGGCTAACACCATATGATGCTGCAGCTGCACAGACACATGGATGCCGACCCTCTCCAGCCGGTGTTTAATCTCAAACACTGTCCAATCCAAACAACATCAAAGAGACTGTGTGAACCCTCTGCTGAGCTGTCAGAATCTCTGACAGTGGTCATGATCTCAGTTTCAGTGAGTGGCGGATTTCAGTAGCAGGACCACACCTCATAGTTGTCTGTTTATGTGCAACAGCAGCTGCCCTCTTTCGGGCCACTGTAATCATATCAGTAGTACTGCACCACATCTGATTATAGTTTCTGGCACTGCCACCCATTGTTTTTATGTCAGTGACCACCTGCTGCCATATGCTTTTTCTGGCAGACATATCACTTCTGCCTCTGTCAAGCAGGAATTGTCCATAGCAGCATAAGGTGAATGATTACCTCATTGTCTGCATCAATGAATGCTGGCATGCGTGGAAAAGATGGTCTGGGTGCCATAATCCTCTATGGCTTGAAACAGAAAAAAAAACTCATTTATAGCACATAGGGAAATTATTGTCCTCAAATAAAATCTGTGCATCCATTGTCAACTGAACACACAATGTTCATTTAGTACTGCACACAAGCTAAGGAATCCCCTCACCACCTCCCCAAAATGTAATACAGTAACATTACATCCATTCTGTTAACATTTTGGTAATGAGGACAACAGCTGTGTGACTGACTACTGGATGGCAGTATTAAAAATAGATAGGCAAGAATTCAAAGACAAAATGTCAAACAATTTTCAGTGGTCTCTCCACTGTTACGGAGGATGCCATGGGACATCCGAAAAGCCTAACACCTCTGTTGGCTTTAGCTACAGATGTACAACCTCTTGAAGCTGATAATAAAAACAATACACTTGTCTGCACTAACTGGTGAAATTCAAAGAGCAAATAGTAACACAGTATTCTGATGTAACTACTTTGAAAGAAGAGCAAGAGCTGACGTACCTACACTAGTCTGCACATTTTCTATTTCACATTGAAATACATTCCACATATTAATATGTAAACAGTTTATGAAGAGGATAAACACAGCTTATGAAAAATGCAGTAATTTGTAGAAAAATCTCCTTCAAATGTGTAGAAAGCAGCATGATGGCCCGATGATCTGAGTTGCCCAGATATGGATGAGGTATTGCTTTCTAGGCCAGTTTTACATTTGTGTGCACTTTATCCAGAGTGTTCACCCCTCTTGTCGCAAAGTTCACATGTTGATGGTAATAGGGTAATATGAATTTCAAGTCAGCTTGTTTGAAATCACCTGCAATTATATGGACAAACTCAAGGTGCTTATTCTGGAGGTCATTTATTGACAGATACTGAATGTTCAATGTCACATTAGTATTAGCACTAGGGGGGGTGTAAACTGCTGTTATACTCACTCAATTGAATACCCTAGGCAAGTAGAAGGATCTGCATTTTACTGACATGAACTCAATGTTCTCTGAGCAGTGAGAGGTGATTATTTCACAGTTTGTACACCTTATGTACACTTGTTTATGCATTCTTGCATTTGATCATTTTAAGTCATCTAATATTTAAAATATAAGTTTGAGTTTTAGGTTGATGGGTAAACATTCATTACCAAAAGAACTAGTTTGTCTGCTAATTTTAGCATTCATTTCAGCAACCAGCTGCTTGCAGCTGTTTTGCTATTGCTCAGCATAGGCAGTCCAACAAACATAATTCATGATATAAGAGAGATGACACAGTCTAAGGATAAATATCACTAGTTGCATGAGCTCAGGCAATATCCCTGAAAATTTTCTCTCCATTGTTAAGCAATTTTTTATAGATAAGAGTGATTTGCATATCATGCAGTTCACAGTTCTTGTTGAAAGTTTAGATGGAATATAGAATTGGTTGAGATCTGACCACGTCTTCTGTAACTGCATTATCTACTTCCCAGTGTGACATGATACCAGAGAGTGGAGAAATATTTTCTAGAACCAAAACAAAGTCAACATCAGAAGTGAAAAGCTGTATTTGTGTTCAGTCTCACAGGGCCAGCCTTAGGTAAACTGGTGCACTAGGCTAAAAGATTTAATGGCCCCTCCCCACCCCATCCTGGCCTACTCACACTATCCAGATTATTTTTTTTTCAGAGTTTATATTACTCTTTGTTTTTTTCTTGCAGCTATTCATTCATTTGTTTTCTATCTAAGCAAGACTGCACTCTAACAACTGTGGAGGAAACAGCTTCAATAAGCCATGGGTGTTCTAAATGTTTTAATGAACATTTTAGAACTTCAATAAGCCATGGGTGTTCTAAATGTTTTAATGCACATTTTAGAACTTCAATAAGCCATGGGTGTTCTAAATGTTTTAATGTACATTTTAGAACTTCAATAAGCCATGGGTGCTCTAAATGTTTTAATGTAACATTTTAGAACTTCAACGAGCCATGTGTGTTCTAAATGTTTTAATGTACAAATGTTTTAATGTAACATTTTAGAACTTCAATGAGCCATGTGTGTTCTAAATGTTTTAATGTACATTTTAGAACTTCAATAAGCCATGGGTGTTCTAAATGTTTTAGAGTACATTTTAGAACTTCAATAAGCCATGGGTGTTCTAAATGTTTTAATGTACATTTTAGAACTTCAATAAGCCATGGGTGTTCTAAATGTTTTAATGTACATTTTAGAACTTCAATAAGCCATGGGTGTTCTAAATGTTTTAATGTACATTTTAGAACTTCAATAAGCCATGGATGTTCTAAATGTTTTAATGTACAATTTAGAACTTCAATAAGCCATGGGTGTTCTAAATGTTTTAACGTACATTTTAGAGTGTTTTAAGTATTTTTTCTTTCAGTGATTGCCTGAGCAATAAATAAAGGCCAAATAAAGAAATGTATTCTTGTCTGAACAAAAACCATGTTCGTAGAAAGAAATCTAGTCTTATTCTTCAACTTTATTTTCATGTTTCAGCATATCTTGAGTGATAAAGAATATACTGTAACAACTGTGGTAGAAATAACTGTATTAAGCTGGAGGTCTAGGCATACATCTCAACCTCTTGAAGGAAGAAATTTAGACAAAGCCACAAATAATGGGGGGGGGGGGGGGGGCAGTCAAAGACCCAAACATAAGGACATTTTTTTTAATATATTGCTCTTACAAACTTAGAAAGCTGACAGAATAACAGGTTTGGCATTATCATTAATTGTATAAAGGATATGAAGTCTGAATTTCAAATGTCTGACATTATTTTCTGACTTCAGTCCTGAATGATTTACCAGAACATCACAATTTTATGATAAACTGGCCAAAAATATGAGGCAAAAATCAAGACATTCTGTGAAAATCTGGGGACTGCTAGACACCCAGAAGCCATGAGGCTTCTAAATGCTCTGAGATGCCTTTTAGAGCTTTTCTACAGGTCTTAGGGAAGTAGTGGGGTGGCACAGTGGTGCAGCGGTCAACATTGTCACCTCCCAGCAAGAGGTTCTCTGGTTCAATTCTCAGCTGGGATGCCTTCTGTGTGGAGTTTGCATGTTCTCCCTGTGTTTGCGTGGGTTTCCTCTGGGTACTCTGGTTTCCTCCCACATTCCAAAGACATGCATCTGGAGCATTTATCCCTGGGCCTCTGCTGAAAACAGGCTCTGTGGAACCTAGTCAGACCTTCCCAGTAAACAAATGCTAAATAAATAAATAATAAGCTAGCTGCCCTTGTAAGCCTAATCAGTTTCTCTTTTGGTTTGTGAATAAACTTATCCCATTTGGTTAGATATTGGCCTTACCCATCCCATGGTTGATAATTATATATTACTCCTAATGAGAATAACTGGTATCATACTATAGATAATTTGAGGGGATCCATGTATATGGCTAAAGCATCTAGGAGCTGCCTCTGTTCATTAGTAGTGCAAGGGGCAATTCCATCCATAGATCCAAGCAGCACTTGAATATGGATAGGAATTAAATTTGTTTTATGTGGATAGGGAGTCTCTTCCAGAGCAGTAGAATCTTTTGTGAGATATACTTGTCCCTTCAAACCATTCTGTTCATGTTGCTGAAGAGGTTTAAATCATACGCTGAGTATTTCTGTTGCCATGTGACTTGCTGGTGTGCAGTAAATCCATCAGTGTTGGGTAAGAGGATGCCTTGTATGCCAGACACAGGTCAACACTTAGCAGTCTGTAGGATATTGAGTATAATAACAGGGCTATAAGTCAGTCCATGTAGGATATGTAGTTTAGGCCTTGTATCCTTTTAGTAAGGTATCTATGTGGGCATTCCAGTTGTTGCAAGAGTCTGGACAGATACATACTAAAAGTGGTATTATATTCAATGATTGGCTTAATGAGGGCTGAGTAAAGGGGGAATGGCATCCCTAGATCTACATACAACCCCTTTGTTTATAAATTGTGCAATATAGAAATACTTTTTTACAACAACAGATGCATGTTGATCAAACAAGTTCCCAAATTGTGAACAACTGAGTCAACATTAAGGGGCATATTGTTAGTGTGGTATTTCCCTGGGGTAGATGACTTCCTAAAAGATACAATAATGCATTATTTGATGTTTAGTTTCAGCCCATGATTTTGGCACCAGTTACTTATTTGGGAGAAACCATTTTGCAGGATAGCTAAGTCATTTAGGGATTCAATAACTGCTCCTAGCTTGTAGTGATCTGCAAACCTAGTCAGACAGAGCCGTTTGGCATTGGCTTTTACTTCAGATAAGTAAATGCCAAACAGGAGGGTCCCAGCACAGAAACCTGGGGGACTCCACTGGTAACTGTTCTCTTTGTGGTGTCAATTTCCCATATTTTGATTTTCTGCACCCCAATTGTGAGCCAGCTGGCAATCCAGGGGGTGACTCAGGGGCTTATTTCCAGTTTATTTAGCTTTTCTACTATGCCTAAGTGGGGAACTATGTCCAAAGCTTTGGCCAAGTTTCCCCTTCATCTATTGTTTTGGTGACCTTTTCAAAAAATCCACCAGACTGAGTAAGGATGACCTGCCTTTGATGAATCCAGACAGAGACAGGTTCAGTATTTGGTGTTTCCATATATTCTGATTGATTAGTTCCATGATAGGTCTTTCCATGGCTTTGCTTATGAGGCTGGGCAGACATATGGGTCTGTAATTGCCTGGGTCTGTGGAAGGTCCTCCCTTATGTAGGGGAATGACTGTAGATGTTCTCCATTCACTTGGTACAAAACCTGTATGGAGGCTGAGACTGAGCAGTGTTGTTAGGGATGCAGCCAATCTGTGCTTCATGTTATTTAAGATAGTATCCAGGGGATTTGCAGGATCCATCAATACAGTATTTATAGCTTCTGATAGTGCTTTTAGGACTAGTTCTTGTGTGATAGCTGGATGCGAGCCTGTTTCAGGTATATGTTGAGAGATAGATGGAGGGGACAGAGAGGTAAAGTTAGAGCTAAATCTATCGATCAGTAGGTTCACTATATCTTCAGCCTCAGTATAGGTAACATAACTCACAATCAGCTAAGTGTACTGCTGCATTGTGCTTTTAAGATTAAGAACATAGCATTAAAAAATGCCTTGTGATTGTCTTTAACTTTGATAAATATTTTAGCCTCAGATTTGGCTTTGGTGGATATTATTAAGCTCCTGGGTTGTTTGTTTATTTCAAAGACAAGGGCTCTACCATTCTGGAAATTCTCTTTTACATTTTGTCATAACTACTTTCCTTTTATTATAATGCTTGTTGATGTTATGGTTCCACCATTTGGGTTTGTTTCTGGGTTTTGCCCTGCACTTGTTCCTATGGGATTCAGCTGCATCTGTGCAGCTGCTTACATGCTAGTATAGTGTGAGGGTCTTCATGTATGTGTATTCAGTGGAGTTAACTGGGCCTGGTGTGGATTTGAAGCTTGCCAATGTATGACTTAAGAATAGGCAATTTGTCTTAAAGAAATTTCTAAAAGTACATTAAGTGGAAAGGATCTGTGGTTTAAATTTTATTTTGAAGGAAACTATGTTCAGACCTGACAAGTGAAGAAGATATGCAAGGGATAGTGCAAGATGCTCATATTAGTAAGGACAAGATCCTAGATGTTATAATCTGACTAATTATTCCAGGGCATTCATATTGACAAAGTCCAAGAGTCTCTGTGCTTGTGCACTGGTGATGGTATAGGTTTCTTAGTCTATCGTTGGATCGTTCAGATCACCTAGGAAAACTATGTTTTAAGCAACATTTTTATCCAACAATGGCCGGAATGTAAACTATGATTGCGGAAAGAAAATCAGTCTTGCTCTTCAACTCTGATTTTTTTCTGCATCCTTTCAATACATGATAACTGACCAAGACTACCTTGTAATAACTAAATTAAGTCAGGGATCTGGTGGACTGCTGGGCACCTAGAATCCATAGGGGTTTTGATACTCTGAGGTGCATTTTAGAACTTTTCCCCCCAACCTTTTGATCTAATGATGGCCTTAAAAAAATCATTTGTATGGAAAAGAAATTCAATTTTATTTTTTTACTTCAAAGAAGAAATGCATCGTATCCAAGTTTTAATGTCCAAAGCTGACACCAGTTCACTATAAACTGAGAACACACATGCTTGTGAGACTGACTAAACACCAGTCCACTATAAACTGAGAACACACATGCTTGTGAGAATACATATATATCTGAGAATATTACCAGCCCCTCCACTGGTGACTTTTCGTATATCCCACCACAAAGACAGTGCCAGCAATTATAACTGCTTTATCTGTACATAATTCAGATGGCCGTTTTCAACACAAACACATATGTACACACACACACACACACACACACACACACACACACACACACACACACACACACACACACACACACATACACACACACACACACACACACACACACACACACACACACATAAATACTTACACGCATACACACACATGCACGCAAACACACACACACACACACAGACACACACACACACACACACACACACACACACACACACACACACACACACACTTGTCCTGCAAAAGCCATGTCCATCGTAAAATTTTGGATTGTCCAAATACATGATGATTACAGTCAATAGTAATAAAAACAGATATTTAGTAGGCATGCAATCCAGGAGACCATTAAGGAGCCTAGCCCAAATTCCCAATTGCCAATGATATAAATGGGGTTATTTGGCTGGTTATGATTTCCTTAGGTTTGCCCACTTATGAAAACAATAATACTGGATCCTTAGCAATAGCCCTGGAGTTAGCTTTCTTGAGAGGAATGGCTACTGGAAATCAGTGGTATAGTCAAGGATCACAGGTATGGACTGATACATATTATTTGACCTAATTAAGGGCCCCATTATGGCAATAGATATTCTTTCAAAGGTCAACTCAGTTATTGGCATTGTTACTATGGGAGTTTTAAATCCTGGGTTTTGTGCTCTCTTTTGACATTCAGAACAACTGGTAAAAAAAAAAATGATTGCTTTCATTATGCTAGGACAACAGAACCATGACAGGACCTTTGCCTTTGTCCTCTCCATACACAAATTGCCTCCCAACACATGACTGTGGAACATTTGATGTGGTTCTGAAGGGTTTTGGTACTAACAATTATAATGTAACTTCTACTTTATTCATTAGCTTCCCTGTAAAGCAGATCATTCCAAGCTTAAAAGTATGGGTAATCCAGTGGTAGCCCCATGAAGGAATCCTCCCCCACTACTCTGGATATGTATTTTCTGGACCAGCATAGGGTGTAGTCCCCCCTTTCATCAATCTTAAAGTTCTTATTTGTCAGTTATGTCAGTTTCTTCTTCCACTAAGGCAGGCAGCAGGATCTCTGAGTCTTATGCCTCTTCAAGGAAAATGTGCACTCTGTAAAAACCCTCCTCACACTGGATAATATAGACACCTGTTGAGTTACTGAGACATGGTTTAAGTGACACAGAGTGTCCTGGCAGTGCATGAGTTCAGTGCCTTCCATACTTTTAGACCAGTAGCTGCACAGTCAAGGGTTAAAGTTGGAAATGTTTCAATATACATTGATAACAAGCATACCTCCAGGGTAGTCAAACAGGATGACATGCTGGAACCCCTACATGAGCAGGCCCCAGTAGACAAAATACTGTACCTTATCCTAGCCAGGTATAGAGCACACTCCATTTCCCAAGAAGCTCACAATGCATACTTGGACGTACAGGAGACACTTACCTTCCAATCTAACACCCTACTCATGGGATACTTTAATTACCCCTCTGTTGAATGACAATCCTACACAGTTGCAAATCTACAGGCACAGAGATTTCTGGATTTCATAAATACAAGCAACCATGACCAAGTTGTGAATACATCCACTACAGGATCCAACATACTAGACCTCATGTTCACAAATATGGGAGAATACTACCCCCCCCCCCCCAATGTCTTGTCATCCCTGGTAAGGCCCACCATAAAGCTGTCTCCCACAAAATCAAAATCAAATCCTTAAACACATTAAAACCAGTAACAGAAACTATTCCAAGACAAATTACCTTTTATTTATGGTTTGTCTAAATTCAGTGCTCCTCCAAACCCCAGGAACACAGCAGTCTATGCTGAATGAATCTCAGAAACTCTGTACAACCATGTCAATGGCTGCATAGAGGCTGCTGTACCTACAAGAAGTAAACCCAAGACTAGCCCCAGAAACAAACTGCACTGATGCCATCCCAAATTAAACAGGATATATAACAAAAGGAAAAATTATGGCAAAAATCAGTAAGGGTAAATCCCATAAAAATAAAAGTTCCTACATCAAATTAAATAAGCAAATAAAGATTACTAATTAGGTCAAGTAAAGCTAACTTTGAGATTAAGATAGCCTCCCAGGTGAAAGATATCCCTAAGACCTTCTTAAGCTGTGTCAGAAACCTCAAGGGCAGCACAAAGCAATGTGCTGAACTGGTGGTTAATGGTTCCACATTCATCAAACATGGAATATAGGGAACATGGTAGCGGACAAATTCAGTTCCCACTTTACTATTCTCTCACCCAGAACCAGTCCCCAAAATACCATCATATATATAACTCCTCCAACTATAACTAGGGTGTATGTACCAGCTGCACTCACTAAGAATGCAGTCTCAATTGATCCCAATAATATTTCAGGATGCCTCCTGCACAGTCTATAATATGACTAATCACAACCCCTGTCATCAGTATTTAACTTCAGTCTTAAAACAGGCTTTGTGCCAAGTGAATGGAGGACTACAACAGTCATACCTCTTCATAAGGGAAGACCTTCAACAGACCCTGGAAACTGCAGACCCATTAGTCTGAATAGTCTTATTTGCAAAGCCATGGAAATAATTATCATGGAAATTATTAACAAGGACATAGGAGACTCTCCGACACTGAATCCATCCCAGTTTTGCTTTCTGAAAAGGTCATGCTTACTGAATCTGGTGGACTTCTTTGAAAAGGTCACTAAGACATTGGATGAGGGGGAAAATGTTGCATACTGCCTACCTGGACCTAGCTGAAACATTTGATACAATACCCTTGGAAATTGTCAATAAACTTATGGAGCTAGATATAAACCTCTTTATAACATGCTGGATAGCTAGATGGCTCACTAATAGGACCTAGGAGGTTAGAATCAGTAAGGCCACTTCCACAAAGAGGCTTTTCACCAGTGGAGTTCACCTCAATGCTCCAGAGATTCTTTCCTACCTTAAGTCTGAATTTTTTTTCATTTTATATGAGCTAGACTTTACTGTAATTCTTTTTGGATTCTCCCTTTTCTCAAATGTTTGTGTTTCCTCGTTCTATTTTGGCTCTTCTTGTGCAGTTTTCCCAATCCTGGGTGCATGAGATTTTGTCTGTTCCTTATTTATCTACCTTTCTCTTCCTCCCCTGTGGTTTGCTGTCTTTCTAGATAAGTTTATATACCTTTCCATTACTCTGCACTGGTTTTCTGTCTTTCTAGATACGTTTATCCAGACTTTATTTATCTTAGAGTAACTGTAGTCTGTATACATTCCTTAGTAATATTTCCATCTCATGTGGTGTTGGTGTGTGTGTGTGTGTGTGTGTGTGTGTGTGTGTGTGTGTGTGTGTGTGTGTGTGTGTGTGTGTGTGTGTGTGTGTGTGTGTGTGTGTGTGTGTGTGTGCGTGCATGCATGGATGCACACTCTCAGGTGTGTGCATTTTGTAAGGCTATAGGGAGGTCTTGTTTCAGTCTCTGTAAAGAGAGTAGCAGGTTCCCTTAGTGTTAACTCCCAACAACTCTCACTGTACCTCTATAAAGAAGGGGAAATCCTTCCTGATACCAGCATCATGGGTGAGGTAGGGTGCAAATGTCACCAGGTGGAGAATCTTTCCAAACAGGTTTGAATTTCCCCTTTTGCATGTGGTTAACATTTCATTTATCCATGAATGTACACTAATTTGTTAGACCTTGTGGGGTGGGTATTTTGTTTATGCAGGTACTGGATTTCACTGCGGTAATTATGCTGACAAATTCACAGAGCCCCTGGACTTCTGCCCATCCACTGCAGTTGTGCATCTCATTAACTTCATTGTGATACATCAGCAAACTGCTGTCTATACTAGCCTAGCAGTAGCTCAATCACACACCATCATCTCATCACCCCAACACATCTTTAGTTGGTTTCTAACTAACAATCCCCAGTGTACTTTGAAATGTGCCCATCCATCTTACACTCATGAAATACAGAATGGATGACTGGGTCCTTTTTGGTTTGACTCCAGCTGTGTCATCCAACTTACTGTCTCCTTAAATATGTTTTCATAGCATCAGACTCTTACTACATTTATCTGCATCTTTAGGGTCAACCTGGCACAACCAGAATTTGATAGCAGCTGGTAATGTTTTCCTAAATCTATCTATCGATCACCAAGATTTCTAATATGATTTACACAGTACTGAACCACTCTGGGTTTATTCAAAACCATGTTGTGTACTTTGGTTTAACCAGCTGAGTATTTAGCATTTTGATTCCAGAAGAAGACCACTCATGGAAAGTGTGAGCATGAATCTATGAAGTAAAATCACTCTACTAATATACTATATCTTAACATTGCTACATTCTGCCCAAAGTGTGTCCATATATTGATGAAGGAAGTATTCCCCATGAAGTGGGCTACTAAAATGCATGCTATCCCTCTTGACTAGAAATCCTACAAACTCTTATGAGGTGGACCTCAAGGTCATCATCCTAGTTGAGAGATTTTGATGGAGCTGCAGATCTTGGTTGGGTGATGGATTTAGTTACTGCCTCCATTCCTTTGGTGGTGGTTGCAATAGTTAGGAGCAGCTGCTTCAATGTAATTATGATTTAAGATCCTGAATTCTCTGTGCAGGACAAAGATACAACAATAGATTAGCTCTTTCATTTGTTCTTGGGAATCAGGATTCATGCTTGTGACAGAGGCAGGTAAACAGCTGCCCACTGCATCCACTGTTTGTATTAAGTAGCTACAGAGAACTCAATAGTTTTTGCCAAAAGGAACTGAAATTAAGGAACAGATGGGACTTAACATTTGGTGACTTAAAAATGTGGTGATTTAATCCAATTTCTCTTATGTAATCTAACATTAAAGAATGCAATGGCCCTTGTGTCGCTTTGTTTGCCTAACTGAAATAGTGCTGCTAAACTCATAAGCAGCTTACACTTAACTTCATACTTTAATATAAGAAACACATAAATGTGCACCTTCTCTTTCACTCTCTCTCTCTCTCTCTCTGTCTTATATCAGAGCCAACAGCAGCAAGTAGTCACAAGGTTATGATTCGCTGTCAAAGTCATACAAATACACAGGGTTGCAAGTCTCTTCTGCTGATTCACTCCATGGTGAGCAGACCAGAATGCAAATTAAGACTAAGCAACACAAATCTTGTTCACTAGGCCTCACACTGAAAAGGACAATGGTAAAACACAGAGAAGATAAATTAACATGCAGTCTCTCACACTCAGAAGTACAGCTGATTCAACCTGGGGGTGGTCAGACAGGGATCATGGATAAACAGGACCTGAGGGGAGGGTAATGAATCAGGCCCCCAAATGTCCCCACCCCCCAGTGTCCTCACGAAGCAGTCATTCCTGTGTCCCATTACTTGCCTCTCTCCCCAGTTACCATAAAATATTGTTCAAACCTCTCAGTGTGAATAGTATTTTCTTCTTTACTTCTGCAATGGTTACAAGGATTTGGATTTACTTTAAAACGTTTATTTCAAATTTTGTAGCACAAACACTGATAACATTTGCTAAACAAAACAATACAGTCTCACAATGAAATCAGGCTTAGCATCAGCAACAGTAAACTTTTCTGCCCTTGAAACTCACATTCATTGAAACTGCATTGAAACCCATATTCTAGGAAAATGCATCAGGCACGTGGTGGATTAAGTGTACCTTTGGGCTGTTTTCAAACCATAGGTCCCCTGCACACATTTTTAGGACCATGCATAAATGCATGTGTTCTTTGATTCACCTTCTTGATTGTATTAAATTATATTCTTTGTTTAAAGCAGCACTACCTGTTAGAGTGAGTTTTAAATTTGTACTTTTGAACATTATTCCAGTAAGCAGTGAAACAAAACATATGGGCCTATAATGACAAGGCTATTCGTTTCTGAAAATTTCAGCCATACAAGGCCAGATAAACATCTTTCATTATAATCCACCAATAACAGTCAATATATACAATCGCTGCAGATGAAAAAGTTATCAGAATAATTCCATATTAAAAAGATCTGTAACTAATGAAGAGGTTGCTCTTAGGTTAATCGGTGTGTACTAGGCTAATGGCCCTGGAGCTTTTACAAGCCTAGCCCATAGGATTACCCTGGCATCATGCTACCCAACCTTAGTTCCCAGTGCCTCTGTCGAGTAGAGCCACTGGAGTGATCCCCGGTGTGAATTTTCTATTTCCCATCCACTCATCAAGATATCTCTTGAAGAGGGCCAGTGAGGTGCTCTGTTTGACATGTAAGGGAAGTCTTTGCCATAGCATGGGCAGTCTCTGGGTTATGAACATGTCCCTCCAGCTTGTTCTGTAGATTGTGGTATTGAGGTTGAGGTCTCTGGAGCATGTGGTGTGGAGTGATTGGGAATTCTTTAGATGCAGCATTTCTAACAGAGCTGGAGCAGACATGGATTTGTAAGTCAAGCAGAGATCACTTCTAAGTAGCAACTTGGCAAACAAATTTACATTTCAATGCTTCATCTACAATTTCACTGCCTGCTGACCTTGAAGAATAAGTTGCCTATCTGTTACATTCAAAAAAAATGTTGTGCTAATGATATGCAATAGGGAATGGCTGGTAAACGGACAACAGGTTTATAGTTACTAGGCATTTCATCCCAAAGAGGACACACTCAGTAGTACAGCATTCCACCCCTACATCTTATCCTGCACAGTAGTGTCAGAACTCATCCTACCCAGTGTGGGAATCAAGCCCATGGCCTTCTGCACCAATGGCATATATGCAACCTGTTACACCACTGACACTGAACAACACAATTCAAACTCTATGACTGACATTGCTAGACTGTAATCCTCAGTGATTTACAAGAACAAAGAAAAAAAATCTATTAAAAGCAACATTGCAGCTGGTGTACCGGTTTAAGGCACTTGCTTGCCAAAAATTAATGCTCATAGTTTGACTCTAAGCAAAGTCAGTTAAATAGACAGCCCTCCTAATGGGGGCATTTTACTTACTCTCACATACACTTAAATTGCACTCACTGTTGTCCAGATGTGCTTAGTTTCCAAAGCAAATCCCTTTCACTGTTCCATACCTAATCTCCCACACTGGACATTAGCTCCAAATTCTTCTATACCAAAATTTTCTGTAGTGGACATCTGCTGAAAATCTCACATGCTGATTTGTATGATTACATTAGAGTTTCTGGGGCTTGCTGTCCTTAAAGTCTTCCACAAGTTCCAAAACCCTTCCGGTATTTACAGAAGATTTTAAACCACCCCAAGACAACACAGAGCTCCACCAACCCATCCAAAACAGACCCCTAGGCAGTTGCCTAGGTTGCCTAGTGCTGCATCTGTCTCTGGGGCTGTTACTATGAAACAGAGCCGCACCCCTCAACTCTTGAAGTGAAGACAAAAAAAACAAAAAGCATTTCAATGCAATAAACTGATCACTACATTGTAAGCAAGTGGCTTACCACAGATAGATCTATACCCCCCTCACTCAGCTCTTCCATTGAAGAGCCATGTTAGAAAAATATGTATTAGTAATATGCATGCTTAGTGCATCCGAGGTTTAAAAGGGTTAATACATTTATTCTGTTCACACTGCATGAATCTGCACAGCTATTAGAAACATAACAAGGAGCATTTGCTTTCTGCTAATGTCATGAAAATAATAAGAAGGTTGTTTTTCTCAAATATTTTGCAAATCAGCAGTTATTCTCAACTAGTCAGCAATTAGTCCAGTAACATTTTCTGTAGAAAAATACAGAAAGCTATGTCTAACTACGTCAATAGAATAGTAACATTTTCTGTGTGACATGGAAAGAACTGTATAAAAGTACCATACTAATCATTAATGTTCAGACAAATCATTCTGCCTGCATGCTTTGTCTCCTTGCTGCAAGTTAATAAAGGTTGTCTTGCTTGAACCTTGCGTGAATTGGTCTTTGAAATTTTTTCCTTTGACAGATTGGTCCTTCAGACCGGAACCCTCTCTTCAGCTCGGATCAGATGGGCCAGGTGGTTGAAACCATACAGGGAAGAAACCAAATTGGTTCTTCTTATTTGAAAAGCCCTCCGACTGAATTGTCATTCAAAAGAGGCCAGCCACTTTCTGATCTGCGACTGAAGGATGGGTCTCCGCGAATCAGGTGATCAATCACGTAGGCTCAGGTAAGGTGAATCTACTTTTTTCTGTTTTTTGTTTTAGATCAGGGACTAAGATTTGTATTGTTTTTGTCAGGACTGTATTTTACAAGTCAGGGACAGAAAAGATTACTGTATTGTCATAGATCAGGAGAAACAGAATAAGTAGGCGGTCATTCTGAAGAGACTATAACAAAATCCATGGTACCACGTTAAAAAATAAGAGAAGTTGCATAACAATCAAAAGGGTAGAACAAAATGGGTAATAATTGCACAAAAAGACCCCAAAATCTGCCATTAACCGAAGAAGCAAAATACATGCAGTCGCAGCGTGCCGTCAATATTAAATATTATTCAAAATGGGTTAATAAGTACAAATTCGATGGAAAATTAGAAAAATCCTCACTTATCAAACTTGTCAAACAGCTCAGAACCGATTCCAAAGGTCGGGTAAAAAAGCAACGCCAATTAGGAATTCCTCAGGCACACAGGTGGCTTGAGGAAGTAAACTGTAGGGAACAAAAGAACAACAATTCAAAAACAATGTTTTTAGATAAGGAGGACAATAACTTAGTAATAGCATCAGCCCCTCCACCTCCCTTACCAGAATATGAAGCAAGTGAACAGGTTAGTCCACCTCCATGATATCCTGTTGTCACTGAAAATAGAGAAATTATAAAAGTAAAACCATTTATTAGAGATCCCATCGAGACCAGGTCTCGAACAAGGGCAGGTAACTCAAATGAAGGCATCTAGTTATATCAAATGGTTAAGAATTCACAATCTATGAGTGAAGAAGAAATATGCCCACTTATAGAAGTACCCAATCCTCAGGCAGGTCAAGATAATCAGGACCCAACTATTTTAGTGTATAGACCTTGGACTCCGGAAGATATCCAGAAAGCCACTGAGGGAATTCCCCATCCAAAAGTTAATTTTAGAAAATTCTTAGAAGATTTACAAGGAATGAGGTTAAGTTATAACTGAAAAGGAGAAGAGGTAGAAAAGGTAGTTAGACAAATTGTGGGGCCACATAGCAGTGCAGAATTAGACAACAGAGTAAAAGGTCTTACAGACCGCATCTCTGAAAAATGGAAGCCTAGGCAGACTGGACTTGCATTAATCAATGCTTCCAACAAGGTGAAACTATTGACCGGTATTATGCCAGACTATTAGAATGTTTTAATAACCACTGTGGAATGCAGGTTCCTGAAGATCAAACACAAGATTCCCCATATGAACAGCAGTTAAAGAATGCATTTTTAAAAGGCAGTATTGCACCCATAAGCAGTTTTATTACAAAACACATGGTAGACCATCGTACAAGCAGGTTACAGTCATTACTTGAATATGCTAGGCATGCCAAAAGGCATTTTAATAGCAAAAAGAAAAAGAAAGCTCAAGTATTTTCTGTAGAAGATGGAGCAGAAGTTTATGTAGTACAGTCCGGGAAAAAGGGCAAGAAAAATGCACAGGGAAACAAACAATCTGATCAACGGTCAGAGGACTTTGAAGGGTAAAAGAAAAGGGGTGAATGTTTTAAATGCGGTAAAAAGGGACACTTGGCAAAGGATTGCAGGAAAAATAAGAAGGCAACCACGGAAGCCAAAGAGGGTGAGGACTGACTATATGGTAGTCAGAAATCAATAGAAGGGGATAGCGAAGAAAGGACAAATGAGAATGTGATAGAGGGAGTAGAGGATGTGACAGAGGGGATGGAGGAAGTGCAAGAAGTTAGTGACAGTGAAGAAAATGGAATATTAGAGCTAGCTTTATTGAGCTTGGAGCTCTATTTAGCAGACACGAAACCAGAAGTTACACTCTTGGTAGAAGGGAGGGAAGCAAAATTCTTGTGTGACTCAGGGGCATCACGAACCCTGATACATCCCTCCAAGCTGCCAGAAAACACAGTCACCTGATTACATACTGGTAAAAGCAGCTAATGGACAGCTGTATCGGGAGCCCCTCTCCCATAATATTGCAATAACTGGTCCAGTTTCGGGATTGACTCAGAAAAGCAAAATTGTTGTTTCTGCAAAATGCCCAGTAAACCTCTTGGGCAGAGACCCCATGCAATTATTTGGTATAGCAGTAGTCCCAACCATGCAGGGTATGGAAGCACAGTGACAAATTGATACCTTTGCAGAGCAATCGGTGGGTGAAATGTTTTATTGGTGCAGCCAGGACTTGGTTATGACTGGTCCAGGGACTGTGACCAAAGAGTTAATGAATGCAGCCATCAGCAAGTTCCACTCCCTTGACATTGATAAGCAACACCTGTTGCACTGTATCCTGTATTATTGTAACACACCAGGACCTGATAAGGAATATGAACAAGAATTGTTTAAAAATCATGCAAACAGATTGATATTGCATAACCTGTACTGGGACACAGAAGGGAACAGTGTAGCCAGCTGTTCATTGCCCCAGGAGTTCTTTGCACTTTATAAATCTAATTGATTACCACATGTTAGCTTAACAAAAAACAGAAACATAGAATGGGCAGACCTAGGAAAAAAAGTCACGAGATGGGAGAAACAGACATAATTAGAACTGCCAGGACAGGGAATACAAATACAGAAGTTGAATTGGATAACGCAGACCAACCCAGCTGTGCACTTGCAGTCTAGCAAGGACAGCTGATTAGCACTCCTATTAAAGGAGGAAGAGAATGCCTTACAAAATATACCAGAAACTCTTTGGTCAACAGGAAAATCAGATGTAGGACTTATTTGTACAGTGGGACCAGTTACTATCACACCAAAGTCAGCATTCAGACCACAGAAAAGACAGTATCCCTTAAGAAAAGATGCAGAGGCAGGGATAAAGCCTATTATAGCAGCCTTATTTAAAGGAGGGATACTAGTAGAATCTCCCGATTCACCATGTAACACACCCTTATTTCCAGTTAAAAGGCCAGTGGAGAATGACATATGGTCCAAGATTTACAAGCTGTAAATGACGCAGTAATACCAAGGGCACCCACGGTGCCAGATCCACACACCCTGTTGAATGATTTAAAACCTCTACAAGAGTATTTTTCTGTGGTAGATATCAGCAATGCGTTCTTTTCGATACCGATACACCCTGACAGCCAGTATTGGTTTGCATTCACATTTCAGGGGAAAAGGTATACATATACGTGACTACCACAGGGATATTGTGAAAGTCCAACAATATTCTCACAAGAAATGGCAAGCAACTTGGTGGGATTTACCCCACCAAGAGGCAGTCAGATTTTACTTTATGTTGATGACATCTTGCTGGCAGCCCCCACCCAGCAAGATTGTAGAGAAGATACCATAGCGCTATTATGATTTTTAGCCACTGAAGGACATAAGGTAAATTAAACTGCAGCTTTGGAAAAAACAAGTCAAATACCTGGGATATGTAATATCCAAGGAAGGTAGAACATTAGATGAGGACAAAAAAGTAGCAATTTTGCAAGCACCAAAACCCACTACCAAGAAGGAAATTATGTCCTTCCTGGGTACAACTAATTTTTGCCGGAGCTGGATTCCAAACTATGCTTTGGAATCTGCACCGCTAACTGACCTTATATATAAGAAGCCTATGGCAGCACAGGATTTGTTACAATGGACACCAGAGGCAGAATCTGCTTTCTGCAAACTGAAACAGTTAATAGTGTCCTCATTAGTTCTAGGATTACCAAACTACCATAAACATTTTTTCCAAACTGTAGATTGTAAGCAAGGTTATATGACATCAGTGTTAACACAACAGCATGGGGACAAGCAAAGCCCCATTGCTTACTATTCATCACAACTAGACCCAGTGGCACGGTCCTTACCCCACTGTGTACAAGCAGTAGTTGCAGCTGCGATGACAGTACAGGCTTCAGTCTCAGTAGTTTTATTCCACCCTCTCACTTTGAGAATACCTCATGCAGTCGCGATTATTTTACTGCAAGAGAAGGTAGCATATATTTCCCCTGCTAGGCATCTTTCCTGTATGACCATATTGTTGAGTCAGCCTCATATGACAATTGAACGATGCACGACTTTGAACCCTTCTACCTTGCTCCCAACCCCTGCAGATGGCACACCACACTGCTGCCTGCAGGTAATTGAGGAAAAGACACTACCTAGAAAAGATCTCACGGATGTCCCCTTGGATGATGCCGAGGTGACATACTACGTGGATGGCTCGTGCAAAAGGGGTCCTGCAGGACAGAACCTAGTAGGATATGCAGTAGTCTCTGATACTGAAATTGTAGAAGCAAAATCTTTGCCACACAACTTGTCTGCACAAGCAGCAGAATTGATAGCCCTGACACGGGCATGTACCTTAGCAAAGGGTAAATGTGTAAACATTTTTACTGACAGCCAGTACGCTTTTTCTACTGTACATGTTTTTGCGCAACAGTGGAGAAACCGAGGAATGATAACATCTACTGGCAAACCTATAAATCATGCACAATTTATTTTAGATCTTTTAGAATCTCAGAAAATAGCCATTTGTAAATGCACAGCTCACACCAAGCAGCAAGATAGGATTTCAAAAGGTAATGCGAGAGCTGATACGGCTGCAAAACAAGCAGCTACAGAAGTATTTCTTTTAAATGAGGAACTACAACCCTCTGAGATTTTAGACTTAGAAATGTTAAAAACAATGCAGACACTCACTACGCAAGCTGAAAAACAAAGATGGGTAAAATGAGGAGCAATTCTTGAAAAGGGGCTGTACATCTCTAAAGAGAGAAAACCGATACTACCCTCTAATTTGTTTAGATATGCTGCTTTGTTGAGCCATGGGCAGTGCCATGTCTCAACAGGGGGGATGGTACAGCTAGTAAACCAAGTGTTCACAACCTACAGATTTACAAACTACTCTAAAAAATTCTGTTTGATGTGCCAAATTTGTAACAAACATCATGCACAGGGGGCAATAAAGCCCAAGCAAGGGAGTTTCCCTACACCACCATACCCATTTCACACTATCTGTATGGATTTCATAGAATTGAACAAATGTGAAAATAAAAAGTATTGTCTTGTCATTGTAGATGTGTTTTCCAGATGGGTGGAAACTTTTCCAACCAAAAATCCAGATGCAGCTACGGTGGCAAAAGTACTTGTCAAAGAAATCATTCCTAGATTTGGAATTCCGGAAAGAACCTACAGTGACAATGGTTCACACTTTGTAAACCAAACCATACAGCAGTTAAGTAAGCATTTTGGTATTTCTTTAAAAAATCATTGTGCATATCATCCGCAATCTGCAGGGCTAGTTGAAAGGCATAATGGTATATTAAAAACAAATTGAGAAAGTTAATAGTTGAGACAGGAAAGAATTGGCTGTATTGTTTGCCCCTGATGCTGTTGAGCATGAGAACTGTTCCGACTGAAAAAGGATTGACTCTTTTTGAAAAAACATTTGGAAGGGTTTATTATATACACCAGTGGAAACTTCTCATGTCCTCAGACCAGGAAGCTGATTTTACATTAGCTGAATATATGAAGAAGTAAATGAATTCTAAACATCTGTTGCAGTCAAATTCTGTTTCAGATAGAGAACAAACCCAGACATCAGAAGTGGCAGTGACACCCGAAGACTGGGTGTGGATAAAAGTCATAAAGAAGAAGAATTGGTCAACACCAAGGTGGGAAGGTCCATACCAGGTGCTTCTTTCAACACCCACTGCAGACAAAATAGCAGAGCAAGCCTCGTGGATCCACCTGACATACTGCAAACTAGTTAAGAACTTTGAACTGGACAAAAATCTTACCTCTCCATCGGGGCCCTCAGCACAAAGTCTGGCTACAAAGGGGGGGGGGGTCAGATCAAGAGGACTGATCCGTCTCAACCCCAGTGAAGAAACCATCGGTGCTGAAGGTCCCATTAGGGCAGAGAGTAAGATTACATGTCAAAAGCGAAAATTATGGAATCCAGAAAAATCCAAATACAACTACTCAGAAGAGTCGGAGAAAACAGGAATGCAGAACAACCGTTTCCTCAGAAGTATTGCATAATCATCCTGTTGACTGTACTAGTGACAATAATCTTTTTGTTGTGGCCATTCCTTTTCCCAGCCACACAAACTGAACTGAATAAGCGTGGAGAGTTGCATGTAGAGTGGCACCCAAACTTCAACACTTACCAGGCAATCAAATATGTGTATGCTGAGACCTTCAATGTTTCAAATTGCTGGATTTGCACAGCTTTAATAACAGAATACGGGGGGTTATTGTTAACTTCAGTCCCCCTAGGAGCCAACAAGACCTGGGAAAAGTTAGTCTATGATACATCAGATGTTACATCACAAGATAAAGTAGCATTGCACTTGTCTGTTCGACAGAAGGGGACTGTGTGTTTTTACAAAAATGATACAGTTCAGGTGGGTTGGAGCAATTGCAATGTGACTGTTCCCTATAGATGCTAAAATAAAACTGATAACACAGGTTCCTATTGCAACACAAGCTATGATTCATTTTTTGAACTGATGCATAGGACAACTGATGAAGTAAAACATAATGCTGACCTTTATAAACAACTGATTATAGTTGACAAAAAAATGTTTCATCCAGAGCCAGGGCATAGTAAAGTTACTACCAAAGTAGAAGACTGTTATTTTGTATGTGGTAGGAAAGCAAACAAGTGGTTACCTGAGAATTGATCTGGCAGTTGTTATTTGGGGTACCTGGTTCCGGCCATACAGCACACAGTAGTTTTACCTCAAGGGAAAATTCGGAATGTTCAACGAGAAATCAAGAAGCCTGTCAACCCAGTGGGGCAAATCAATGCGGGCTGGAAAACCATCATGCTGTGGGCCTAGGGAAAAATGAACTGTTACATATGGACTTGAGTGATACCATCATCTTGTGGGCAGGTGTACTGCCAGCATATGGAGCAACAAAATCAATCTGGGAACTGAGAAAACTGTCTAAACTTCTCGAAATAATGAGCAATGCAACCTTTTCTGCCCTAGAATTGGTGACTGATGAACTAACTGCCATGAGAACTGTAGTGCTTCAAAACCGCATGGCTCTTGACTTCACCCTAGCGGCAAGAGGAGGTACTTGCGCTTTAATCCAGGAGGAGTGCTGTTCATATATTCCTGACCACAAACATGAGATAGACAATCACCTTGAGGTAATTCAGCAAGTGTCGGCTATGACCAAGCCAGGACCAAATCCATTGACGGACTTTTTCCAGAGATTGTTTGGGGGGGTGGGGCAGTATCCTGATGTAGATCCTGATTGCCATCAGTGTAGGAATGATCCTACTGGTGGTATGTGTGTGCTGCTGCATCCCCTGCATGAAAAGACTGATTAAAGACTTTATAGACATTTCAGTTTCAGAAACCTTATACCAAGGTTCTGAACTTGAAGAATTGTTGAAAAATTGAAAATGCTTTCATAAGTTTAAATTGAATGACACTCTTAACTGCAAATCCTGAGTAGGAAGTGGTTAGGGGAAGAAAAAAACTGTTTATGCTTATTTTGAAAGTAGAATAAAAGTATTAAAAGGGGGGAAATGTTAGAAAAATATGTATTAGTAATATGCATGCTTAGTGCATTTGAAGTTTAAAAGGGTTAATGCATTTATTCTGTTCACACTGCATGAATCTGAAAAGCTATTAGAAACATAACAAGCAGCATTTGAGTTCTGCTAATGTCATGAAAATAATAAGAAGTGTTTCATTTCTACTAGTGTCATGAGACTTAACAAAGAGTTATTGATTTTCTGCTTATGCCATGAGAAAGTACCCAGCTGCTAGAAGCTATTGATAATGAAAACAAAGGATGCTTGAAAGTTTAAACCATAGTCAGCATTACATGTACCTAAGCTAGAAATGCACCTTGAATCTAGGCGAAATGTGACACATATATTAGAACTGCACAACTGAAGAATAGAAAGTTTGTGGTGGGTTAAAATAAGCCCCAAGACCAGATTGTTTTTCTCATATATTTTGCAAATCAGCAGTTATTCTCAACTAGTCAGCAATTAGTCCAGTAACATTTTCTGTAGAACAATACAGAAAGCTATGTCTAACTACGTCAATAGAAGAGTAACATTTTCTGTGTGACATGGAAAGAACTGTATAAAAGTACCATACTAATCATTAATGTTCAGACAAATCATTCTGCCTGCATGCTTTGTCTCCTTGCTGCAAGTTAATAAAGGGTGCCTTGCTTGAACCTTACGTGAATTGGTCTTTGAAGTTTTCCCCTTTGACAAGTCAAAAAAAAATCAGACATTCCTTACATTCTTTCTACTGGCACATGAACCTTGTGGCCAGATACCCCTTCCCTCCTACCTCAGACATTCAGGCCCCATTTCTGTTTCCTGCCCCCAACCCTGCTTCAACATATTTTATTAAAAAAATCTTCTTTTATACTGTAGCAAACTAGTTGCTACAAATGCAGCAAACAGTTGTTACAGTTTATACTCTACCTGCTCAGAGTGCTATGGAACTCATGTTTTAGTTTAAAAAAAAAAATCTTCTTTTTAAACCGTAGCAAACCGCTTGCTTCAAATGAAGCAAACAGATGCTACCATTTATACACTCCCTGCACAGAGTGCTACAGTGCTTGGGTTTTAGTTAAAAAAAAATAATAATTTTGTTTACATTGTAGCAAGGAGTTGTTACAGTTTAGACTACAGGGAGTGCTACATTGCCCACATTTGTCTGCAAATGCAATACCAGCTTTTAAAAGCCAGTATTGCTTCAAAGAAAGATTGGGATCAGATGATAGCAGCCCCCCAACACTTTGCACCTGGGGCAGGTTCCCCTCTCACCCCATCCTAGCTTTGTAGCTGCTCTCACCAGACCTCCTGTTAGCAAGTGGTAACTATGCTGAACTCAGAGGTAATTTCGCCACAAATCCCAGTAATATGCAGTGTTGTTTTTCTTCGTGCATGCTTTTTAAATAGTTTTTCATAGTCAGACTTAATAGCCCTGCCTCTTTAACCTCATTACTTTATTTGAAAAAAGTAACTGAAGCAGTGGATAGTGATTATGCAGTGCATACAGCATATCTAGAATTAGCCAAGGCCTTTGCCACTATTCCTCATGCAAGCATTATTCACAGACTTGTATATCTCAATATAAAGTCATAATTGTGTGATGGACAGATAACTGGTTGTCTGACAGAACCCATGTGGTTAGTGTAGCAAGTGACACTTTTGAAAGCAAAAGAGTTACCAGTGGTGTACCACAGGGCTCAGTTTTGGGATGTCTCCTATTTGGCATATATTTCTCAGATTTTCAGGACAGCACCTCAGGCCTACAGTTAACTAAGTTTGTAGTTGACTGTAAATTGGGTGTTGTTATTAGATCTTCAACTGACTCACAATTGCTTCAACATGGCATAAACCATATTAACAACTGATGCAAGGACAATGGTCTCAAATCAAATGTACAAAATGTAGCATATTTCATTTTGGTAAACAAAACGGTTTCTATTACAGCACTGTTGTAAGGAATCTGGGTACTCTTGTTAATAATTCTTTATCATTCCTTATCATTTGAACATTATGTCTCCATAGTAATTCAGAAAGTCGTTTATCTGGCCTATCTAATTTCCAAAGGCATTTCCACTAGATCCCAAAAAGTCTTAATTCCCCCTTTACTCACATCTTACTAGACTCATTATTGAATATAATCCATCTTTTGGCATGTATTTATTAAAACACATAACACAATTTAAGAGACCTTAGAGATTCATAACTAAAAGATAAGTGGCTTCAAAAAAATCTTAGTTATTGGGATACACTGGCAGCCCATTCTCTGCACTCAGTCTCTTAACAGCCTTTTCTATGTCTAACCTTTCTTGCCATGGAAGAACAAACCTTAATTGACCTACTATCATAGCCAGCTTTAGGCACCAGCAAACTCTGCAGTCGGTGGGTCCCCCCCTGTTCCTGGGGGGCCCCCAACCACAGCAAAGTATCTTATCTTGATATTTTGCAACATGTATGTCAAACCAACAAAAGCTAATACAGCAATCTTTTATACTTAATAAACCAGCTGGGTAATAACTCCAATTTATATCTCCTTTAAAATTGAAAGATATCTCTGGTTATATTAACAGTGTTATCAAGTAAAAGACTTCACAATTTCTACCACTGGCATAGTGCCTCTAGTTTAGTTAAACCCTGCTGGTTGATATTCTCTTCACTAAAATTAACAACATAGCGATCTTTAGGTACTTGCAATATCTGTGGCTGCAGAGGGCCCCTAAACATCCTTGACTGAATAGGGGCCCCACAGTTGTTTGCCTCCTGTATTAATTTGCCTATCATGCTCTTTAACCTGAACAGGACTGTGATATGCATAACAATACCAGTTTTGTACTTATTTCAGCAAATAGCAATACATTGTGCAACACTGGTACTGCCACACTAGATAAGTGACTGCTTTTTAGCAGCAGCCAAACAGCAGCAAGGGTAAGTCACTTATTTACATCACTGAGGAGTAATCCATCCTGTTGTTGTCCCTGATTTCACAAATTTTGCTCATAATTTTGCTGTGTCCATTGTAAAAAGATTGATTTGATGATTAATCATTCAGGATTACAGACAGTCAATCAATCAAGACAGAGTTGTATAGTTCTTATTGTCCAAAAAATGCATATTGATGCAAAAGGTATTATTCTATTAACTTTTTGAGTTAATTTGACTAATATTTAAGACATGTTTCTGATTTTGTGCCTTTATTCTGCTATTATTTATGGCACTGGCTGAAATCTTCAGCAAAGAAGTTGAAAGTTATAGTATCTGGTATTCTGTCAGTATTTATAAAACTTCCAGAAAGAGAAAACCATCCCTGAAAACTGGAAGCTTCAGCTAGACTTAAAATCCAGGGTTTGCACTGAAATCGGTCACTCTGGATTGTTGATCTCTCTAGTGCTTTACCTTGCTCATGCTCATTATTAGTTTTACTTATTAGGGTCATATCACAGCCCTGTTCAGATTAAAGAGCATAATCATGAAACTGTCTAGAGGGCCCCCAAATTGACATTTGCTGGGGGCCTCCAAAATGGTAACACTGGCCCTGCCTACTATTCCTTCAAAGAATTAGTGATACATCAATAATTCTGTTAAAGTAACTAAACCATCTTCAGCAGACAAATAAGACACATTGGCTTGACAGATTCATATCACCAGGACTTCCACTGGGAGTCACACAATACAAAAGTGAATAGTCCCCATCTCAGAACACCTGCTCCATTTAGTTCATCTTTTTCCTTAAGTACACTACTCTCTCTGGGAATCCTCTAGAACTGAGTACATGGGGACTCCACTAATTTCCAATGATTTCTACTCACTTCTGCCATGCTGACAATGAAACTGCCTTAAATAGATGCTTAACTCAAGCTGCTTTGAATTTACCCGAACCACACTTAAATTGTCTTAAAGGGACCCAATCCAAAATCCAGCTTCTACCAACACCTACTGCTATAACTACAAATCCTCTGATATTCCACTTAGACTAAATCCTCAGTCTTCTTACACACCCCAGCCATCACCATTGGTACCACCCACCCACAGGCGCTCCATGTTTATTCATATATATAGACAGACAGAGAGGCATTATTTCCACTGATTTGAAGTTTGGACAAAATGCAATTAAAAGAAAAAAAATCCATTAAAACACAACTCACAAGTCTGAACTGAATAGCCTTGAATCTATAACAAAATAGCCACATTTCCCACTAATCCATCAAAGATCTTAACATTGCACTGTCCTTCTCCAGGTGAACTGGCTAGAGCTCCCTTGCCTGCTTACTCTGACTCAGCTACTAACTGCCCATACGGTGTTATACAAACCTGACAACTGTCCAGCTCTATCTGACCTTGTCCAACCCTACACTAACCTAGAATCTCTTAGGTATGCTGATAAAGTACTGTTGAAGGTTAACAAAACCCAAAACTCTCACAGCATCTCCTTATACTCATACATCATTGCCAAAAACTGGAATTCTCTACCTCAGCATATTCTGTCCATCAGTGATACACATTCATTTAAATAGTCCCTAAAGGAATATTTCACCAAACATAGGCTTTGCTCATGTTCTCTGCCAGGCTATCTAACTTAACCCCTTACTGTCTGACTTCCTTCTCTCTACCACCCATTGTCAATATTTCTTAGCAATTGAGCCTTCTTAGCTTCTGTCTGTGATATTTTTATCCTGAAAAAAAAAACAAATATAAGCAGTGCAGCAGCACTTTGCCGTAGTGCAATATGGCTGAAAAGCATAGCCACTGCAGCCGTACTCTATGCACGGAAATTTTATACCTGGTGGCGATCCTTGCAGACAGCTGTCCGGCTGTATTCACGCAGAGACAGCAGTACTGGATGTGTAACACATTCCTTATTCTCATTCAAGGAATGCATTTATTTAATTATCTATTTATTTTGTTGTCAGACATCTGACTACGCAAAGTGCTGCTGCAGCCATTTGGTTTCGGCAATGTAGCTCGCAGGGAGATGTCTTGCGAGCTACACGCCAGAACCCATATAAATATATATATATATATATATATATATATATATATATATATATATATATATATATATTTGCTTTGTCTGCATGAATAGTATATACTTATTGTACTGCCATTGTTATATGCTTTTAGATGTAATGTCAAGGAACTTACATTTGAACTCCTTTTGTAATTGTCATATATACAAATGTATAATTAAGTAATCTTCCTTGAAGATTTTCTCCCCGGGATAATGGGCTTTTGGCCCAGTTGGACACTACCCAAGGCAAAACAGCACACCCCGCACACTAGTGATAGGTGACTCAATAGTGAGGCACACTGATGTCCCACTCACTAGACTGAATAAGGAGAAAGTAACAGTCAGCTGTCTGTCAGGTTCCAGGATCCGACACATAACGCACGCACTCAGGTCCCTCAACAACAGGTACAAATATGACTCTGTCATTCTACATGTGGGTGTGAATGACCTGAGATGTACCTCCCTGGACTACATGAAAAGAGATATGGAGGAGCTCTCAGACTATGTAATACAGGCGAGTATGATCCTAGCCATGAGCAGCATTCTACCATCACCCAGAGTGATACCACAGTACAAGCAGAAAATGATTGGTTTCAACAATTGGCTAAGTTTCTGGTGTCATTCTAAGGAGATCCAGTATCTGTCTGCCTTGGATGACAAGATTGGCAGACCTCGATGCTTTGCCAGAGATGGCCTGCATCTGTCACCCTTGGGCTTCTAGATACTGGCCAAGGCTCTTGCCACCCCTATAGTGCCTTTCTTAGGCAGTGTTCCAAAGACTAAATTACCACAGTAACAGCTACAAACAAATGCAACTTGAGGGTTATGCTGCTCAACACTAGAAGTCTAAATCTCAAAATGCACTCGCTCGAAGTACTCCTTAAAATGGAGAACAACAACATTTATGCTGTAACAGAGACCTGGTTCAAGGCAGCAGAAAGCACCCCTGCACTACCAGGCTATGAATCATTCCACACCTTTCGGCCCCAGAACTTGGACCGAAGCTCCAAAGGCGGTGGTGTTTCCATATTCATAAAGGATGCGCACACCTCCAGACTGGTAGCCCAACATAGCGCATCTGAGATACTTCAGGTGCAGCTAACATTGGATAAGACAATGATTCAGGTCATAGCCTGCTGTAGGTCCCCAACCATGTCCCAAGATTCACACTCTACATTCCTAAGCACCCTGGAGAATATTAGGGTCCAACCTAACACTCTCATACTGGGCGACTTCAACTACCCCTCCATTAACTGGGAAAACTACTCATGTACCAATACGCTTGCCCAATGCTTTCTAGAATTCATTAATTCTAATGCCCTGGACCAGATCATTCTTACCCCCACTAGAGGTAGTAACATCCTTAACCTGGTCATTACTAACATGGGCTACCATTGTTCTACACCAATAGTCAACTCCTCCCTGGTTAGATCCAATCACAAGCTAATCACCTTGGAAATCCACATCCCTCCCACCCCCCACCCCCCAACAAAGCTAACCACCATGAAAAACTTCTCCAAAGCTAACTTTGGGGTCCTAAAAACAAAGGTGGCTAACTTCACGGCACCCATGCAAATGGAGAATAGTTCCATGACTGCCAAATCATACACCAATGCACTGTACGAACACGTACACAAATGCATGGATTTTGCCATACCCAGTAGAGCTAAGACGCGCTCCTCAAAAAAAAAAAAAAAGGAAGACAATCTGGTGGTCCTCTGCCATAAACAAACTCTACAACAGAAGGAGGAAACTTATGTGGAATAAGGTGAAGTCCCAAGACTGGAAAAACTGCCTTATCAGCCTCAACGAAAGACTGAGATCCCTCATCAAATCCTCTAAATCTAGCTATGAAAACAGAATTGCAGCAGATAGTAAAGATAACCTTCTATAGTTATGTAAAGAATCTCCATGGCAATACCCAGATTTGCTCTGAGCTACTGCACAATGGTACCTCCTATACGGAGCCAACAGATATTATAAATATACCGGCGGAGAGATTCAGTGTTAACTTTACCCCTCTCTGCCACCCAAAGGACCAATCACAATACCAGTAGATTGCCAGGCACCTAGTATTACTGCTGCACAGGTTAAAATATCACTGTAGAAGGCCAAGAATACAGCTTCCATGGGACCTGACAGTATCCCTGGCTGTGTTCTACATGAACTACGGAGTGAACTGGCACCACACCTGTGTGCCCTGTTCAATCACATCCTCACCTCAGGCTTTGTCCCTACCGAATGGTGCATTGCTACAGTCATCCCTCTTCACAAAGGAGGAGTGACTACAGACACCGGGAACTATCGCCCCATTAGCCTGATGAGTCTGATATGCAAAGCTACGGAACGCATCATCATGGAACTAATAAACAAGAATATAGGGAATCTCCAAACTCTGGATCCTACACAGTTTGGTTTTGTGAAGGGTCGATCATGCCTGCTCAACTTGGTCGACTTGTTTGAGTCAGTCACCAGAGCTGTGGATGACAGTAAGGTGGTTCATACAGTCTACCTTGATCTGGCCAAGGCCTTTGATACCATTCCCCACTCAGGAATCATAGAAAAACTTACTAAGCTAGGGATCAACATCTATATCACTAGGTGGGTTGCAAACTGGCTCACAGATAGAACCCACAGTGTAAAAGTAGCTGACTCCAAGTCAGACAGCCGACCAGTCACAAGTGGAGTCCCACAGGGTTCGGTCCTGGGTCCTCTCCTGTTTGGTATCTTCTTCTCTGAAGTCCAGGCCAACAAGAAGGGACTCTGGCTGACAAACTTTGCAGATGATTGCAAGTCAGGAGCAATTATTAACTCCCCAAGTGATGTTGACATCCTACAGAAAGGCCTTAATGAGACCAATGACTGGTGTCAGAACCATGGCCCTAAGCTCAATGCCAAAAAATGTGTCTTCATCCCCTTTGGGAAAAACCTGAAACCTGGTTCCCTTGAATTACCACATTGATGGGAGTCCACTGAACACAGACAGTATTATAAGAGATCTGGGAACACAGGTTGAAAGCAACCTCTCTTTTGACCACCACATTGCCACTGTGGTCAGAAAGTCCTTCTATGTGGCACATCTCATTACTAAGGGTTTTGCACCCAGGAAGAAAGAGGTCATTGTCTCCCTCTACTCTTCCCTCATTAGGCCAATCATCAAGTACAATGCCTTATTTGGCATGTACCTCACTAGACACCTACAACAACTGGAGAGGCCACAAAAGTACTTCAAAAAGAGGATCCTTGGCCTTAAACACTTGTCCTATATGGACAGGCTCAAAAAACTCCAACTATTCTCTATCTCATATCACCTACTTAGAGGCGATCACTGCTTGACTTACAAAGCTATGTCTGACACAGCTCTGTTAGAAATGCTGCATCTAAAGAAATCCCAATCTCTCCACACCACATGCTCCAGAGACCTCAACCTCATTATCACAATCAACAGTACATGCTGGAGGGACAGGTTTATAACCCAGAGACTGCCCATGCTATGGAATAGACTTCCCATACATGTCAAGCAGAGCACCTCACTGGCCCTCTTCAAGAGAAATCTTGACAAGTCGATGGGAAATAGAAAATTCATGCCAGGGATCACACCAGTGGCTCTACTCGACAGAGGCAGTAGGAACTATGGTCGGGTGGCACGATCCCAAGGTAATCCTATGGACTAGGCTTGTAAAGGCTCCAGGGCCATTAGCCTAGTAGACACCTGTGAACCTATGGACACTACCTGGTTATCAAATGGAAATAAATAAATAAAACCTGCAAGAACCATGTTAGTCACAAGGTGATTAGTAAAGGTTGTGCCATTTACAACCAGTTCTGCACACTACTGCTACCTTTAAGGTTGTGATTGTTCTTAGTATGGGAGAATATCCTGACCTTATAATTGATCTTGGACTTTATTAGACCTTTTAGTTTTTTCTTCAGTTGAATCAGAGAGTTCTCGTCTCTGTGAGGGTTGCTCTTTCTGATTTTGGCCATGATCTTTTTTATTTTGTTATATACCATGTTAAGGTAAGGACTGGGGTTTGTTTGTGGTATGTGTGCATGTTTGTGTGTGTGTGTGTGTGTGTGTGTGTGTGTGTGTGTGTGTGTGTGTGTGTGTGTGTGTTTATCTTTATCTATGGCTACATAAATTCACATCTGTCTGTTTGTATGTATACGTGCCCTTTCATCACAAGTAAAAAAGCTGGTACAGCTGATGTACCAGCATTTTCACTATGAGATCATGGAACAGTGGGAGTCAAGGAATATGTCCTTTCCCCACTGCAGTGCAATCTCAGAGCTGGTATATATAGTTAGCAGAGGACATGGGGTGCAGGATGGCTGTTGGCTTTACTGTTTTACCATTAGTGTTTGATGATCTGTGGTCAATGATTAGGCAGGTCTATGAAAGGTTAGGTTCCTAGGTTCCCATATATATCTATCTTTCTATATCAATATCTATCTATCTATCTATCTATCTATCTATCTATCTATCTATCTATCTATCTATCTATCAATCTGTATACATATATATGTGTGTGCCCATACACACACACACACACACACATATATATATATATATATATATATATATATATAGAGAGAGAGAGAGAGAGATATGGAGAGTAACATAGGTTCATAGGTTCATAGGTAGGTACTAGGCTATTGGCCCTAGTGCCTATATAAGCCTAGCCAAAAAGGTATCCTGGCTTTCGCCACCCAAGAAAATTATTTTCCTGTGCTCCTGATGAGCAGAGCCACAGAAGTGATCCCCGGGGTGAATTTCCTATTTCCCATCCAATCATCAAGATTTTTCTTGAAGAGTGCTAATGAGGAGCTTTGTTTGACATAGATAGACAGTCTGTTCCAGAGTATGGGAAGTCTCTGGGAGAGGAATCTATCCCTCCAGGATGCACATGCAGACACACACACACACACACACACACACACACACACACACACACACACACACACACACACACACACACACACAAAACATGTATGTATACACACATACATAAGTACAGTTCTAAAGGAGTTATCATACATTAGCTAGCTAGAGTGATTCTCTGTCACGTGGTACACAGTTTTTTAACATTCTTCACTTAGAGTATAGAACACATGGAGGTTAGATAATTTCTCTTGCATCTGCTGTATTTATTAGACCTCTTGATATGGCACAGTTAAGAACCCTAGGAAGATCTCAGTAAAAATACGCAGGAAACAAAAAAAAATAAATAAATAAATATTAGCAAAGCCCATACACATGGCTATAGGGTACTATCAAAGATATTTCTAATATCAGGCCCTTCAATAAAAAGCTCACAACACTCTTATAGCAGGAATTCCAGAAATGGAAATTTGTCCTCCTTTAACTTATTCATTCTGAATGTAACACTAACAGGTGTTTTTCTAGAACTGTCTGAGCAACTTCCAAGGTGTTTATTATTGCTTGTTGGTCTGCCTCCTAGAGGCACTCAGCATTTTAAGAATTAAGAACAGGCGTGTACAGGAAAAAAATAAAATGAATTCAAAGGTAACTTTTGCATTTGTACTCACTATCTTACATTTGTAATTCTTACAGACTTTCTATTTCCACTAATGAGATCACAAGCTTCCTGACTGCCAATGGCTTCAGTCAAAAAATTAATGAACCAATTAGACCCAGTTTTAGGAGAGGAAATCACTCCCTCATTGTTATCACTAACATCTCCCACAAAATCTCCAGTATACAAATCCCGAAAGAAGGCCTGATGATTCTTTTATTTTTTAAAGACAGCTATGGCCATATTTACCACCTTCCATCCCAGAAAGAAAGGACGTTCTCCCCTGCCTTATTATAACCATAGAAGGAGCGGAGGTGGAATCTTATATTTGAGGTTTGATGTCTTAATAGTGTGTCATGGTACTGCAGTCCAGCATCGCCCCTCTTGTTACTCCTTGTCAAATATCTACTCAGTTTTATCATTTTATACCATCCTAGTTAACATGAACAACTAGATAACCAAGCTATAGATGTTACACCTGTTCATTGTCAAAATGGTCAGACATGATGAAGAACTGCAATATATATATCCACAAGATGAAGTTTCAGGTTAGCCTAGCGATGTTAATTAATTAATTTGTCAATAGCAACATTATCATTTTCAACATCACAGAGGAAGCACTGACTGTCCTGCAAGCACCAACCACTAGGCAGAGAACCTATCACATTTGGGACACTGTCCATCACCGGGTGTAAACACAGACATTGAAACCCCTACAAGCAAATCAGACGTTTGGCTCTTCACTTAACAGCACATTTGCGGGATGTGAGGGAAGGCAGAGCACATGGAAAAACCTATTCAAAAGTAGGAGGAGCACACTTTGGCCAGAAAGTATCCAACCAAGAATCAAACCAGACAACTGGCAGCTGTGAGACAGTTTTGTTAACCACTTCACCACTTTCTTAATCATTATATAGAACTGCAATAATTTCTCTTGTCTGAATATGTCTGTACTCCATTACCATATGGTATGCTAGCAAGGTTTACATTTCAGAACCCATCACCACTGAATGGTCTGACTTCCTGGCCTTCATAAAGTTCATTTAATATTTATGAAGCTGCTAGGCTTTCTAAATGTTGATACTGAAGAGCTTTATTTTCACTCTACTTTATATTCATCCCAACTACTTGGAACAGTCAAGTCTTTTTGGCTGTCACAGATTCAATTGCAGGTTTTCCTCTGCAGGATTTAAATCATGTGGAAAACAAACTCATAAGTATTCATTTGTCAAATTATTAATGAGAAAGCTTTGTAGACTGTATCTGTTTCCTGAGGGAGAAAAACGCTGCTGAGACTTTGCAGGTATGCACTTTCTAGTTCAGTAACCTTTACTACCATAAGTCATACATTTTTAAACATCAAATACTTTTGCACAGGACTTAGCTGTTCTTGAAAATAATTGACAGGCATGAGAAGCATTGCTTTCAGGTGGATTTGATTAAAAAACACATGGTCACAAGACTGCTATATTAACGGTTATGAATATTATTCCTACCTTTGTGTAATTGAATCATTTTCTAAGATGTACAGTCAAAGGCAAACGTACTCATCCGGAGGCTTAATCTGTCCTGATGTTTAAAATTTTAAAATTGTCAGTGTTTTATTACATTATGTTTTGTGTATCTAGAACATTATATGCGTATTTGTGGCTTGCAATATTTCCACAAGTATTACCTGTTACAGAAAGGAACAGTGGATACAAAATATTACCTTACTTACTGTGTTCTAGTAGAATGAACTTGTCTGTTTCCCACATGACCACAGTACAATGAGTTGACAGTATGCTTGACGTAAAGGCATATATCATTGCTTCACAGCTATTCCAAAAATACACCATAGCTCTTTTAATAGTAATAGATAGCAAATGAAGGTGCCAACAATATATATTGCAAATTAAATTGTATTAGGGCAGGAATTCCCTAGTCTGTATTAATTAATCTCATTTGTTATTTACTTCAGGAAGTACAGCTTGGCTAACAGACTGGTATGTGTGTTTTGTTCATAACTGGCTCTAATATACTGCAGACTCCTTATTCCACAAGGTGAGTTAGGTACTTGGACAGATACATGCAGAAGGGTGTATTGTGTTCTTGTAGGGGTATGATGAGGGAGGAATAGCTATTAACTACTGCTAAGTATTTTGGAATTTGTATGGGGTACTATCATAGGTTCTTAGGTTGCTGCTAGGTAACATACCAGTTAAGCAATCTGATGCCTTGTAGCAGCAGGCCCACTGATATACCTAAGTACTTATTTCTCCTGTCATTAAGGGATAGGGGCTAGACTTGGGGTAAGTTTGCAGTTTCCTAACCATTTGTCTACGTTAAATTTGAAGATAGTAAGTGAAGTGCTCTGTTATACAAAAGACATAAGTTTATTCCAGATATGAGGAATTCACTGGGAAAGATTTCTCTCATGCCAGAAACTCTTATTTGTGCTGCAATATAGATGTGGTCCCATAATCTTGTATTTCTGCTCCTACTGGTCTTGTGAGTATGCAGCACAACAAGTGGGATTTGATTGTTTATACACTCATAAACCAGGTAGAAATCATTATTCATGAGTCTGTAAGTGGCAGAGACAGAGTTCTAGATGATTTTAGTAATTTAGAGAGATTGTGCCTGAAAACTTTTGGATGAGAAACCATTATGGTTTCACAAGGTGGTTTATCCTCAAGGTTTGAGTGGATGATACCAGTAGGAATAAGCTCATTTCAATGCTGAGTATTTTTCTGATGTTCTTTACTTGATTAATGAATGTCATGTAGTTATACTTTGTTAATACAGAGATGTTTAATAATTATTTTTGTAGGAATTAATCTTATTGAACTTACCAGTACTTTATTAACCCTTTTCACGATGATTTTAGCAAGTTGATATGTTGTTTTTCTTTAGGGTTATGAGATCTTTCCTTTCATTGTAAAGTTTGTTTATAGTTGAGCTTCACAAGAAGGATCTGTTTCTAAACTAGCTGTTTTTGTGGTGAATAGGAATAGAAACTTCCATGCAAGAGCTGAAACAGGAGTCCAAAGTTTGAACATATGTGTCAAAACTTGCTGTATTATCATGGAGGGAGGAGGGACTGTTGAACTGTCTCATTTCACAAGGAAGTTGGCCTTGGAGAAATCTCTAAAAATTATTGGGTTGGATGGTGACCTGCACTGGGACCATGTGGCGAATATTACAGCCATTTGAACTGATTTGATTAATGCGTGTTTGAGAGTGGGTGGAGAAGAGACTTGAGGTATGTTCCTGAGGGCATGACTGAGCATGTTGGTGCTTCTGGTTGGGGGGTAATTATTGAATTGAAGGAGTTTGCACAGATAAGGCCAAAGTAGCATTGTACATACTGTCAAGGAGTAAGTGTGCCGATTAAAACAGAGGTAGTTAAAGTCCTGTAGAATGATAGTGTTATGGTCAGTGCAGAGGGATTGTAGTTTATTAAGATATGCTTTATGATTTGTGGTTGTCATGAATGTCTGTAACTGAACGTGATGTGATATAAGGCCTTGTTTATGGATACTAGTATAAGGTGGAGTTAAGATCATTGTTTGCTCAAGTAGTCTTCAAGTGTTGTCTTTTTGAGTAAAACAGAAATGTCAATACCAGCATTACTGCTATCTACACTTACGGCAAAACCTAGAAAGGAGTGCTATCACTGTCCTGTAACCAGATTTATGTGACAACACAAATATTTACATTTGCTAGAGCAAGGAAGGCCTCAAGGAAGGGAATTTTCTAATTTAGGGTCCTAGCACTGTGAAGTGCTACAGTAATATTTGTTTTGAATTTGGATTTACTGCATTGATAGCCTGATTACTGCCCAGAAAAAGGTCCTCTGAGGATAGAGAATATCTTAGCCACTATGTAAAAGCCTTGGAGAAGTAAGTGCAGGCCATCTCTAGCAAAACATTCAGGACAGCTTTCCGCTTCACTCCATGCTAACACACACTGGACTCTCTCAGAATGAAGTCAATAACTATGCAGTTTACTGAAATCAGTCAGTATTTGTTTATATTGTGACATCATTCTTTCTGATTGTAAGATGTTGCTCGAGACCAGTTTTCTTCCAGCCTTAGACACATATTCAGTGAGCTCCACCATGTCTCTATTCATATAGTCTAAGTAGGTGCATTGCAAGTTAGTCATACTCAGAGTCGGCCTTAGGTCAAGTGGTGCGCAAAAGGGCTCCACAGTGCCCCACACACCACCTGGTACCCCCATCCTGGTTTTATTTTGCCATCCAGTTTACTGGAAAAGCACCCCTGCTAGAGGGGTGCCCTAAGCGGCCACCTAGTTGGCCTATGCCTAAGGCTGGCTATGTTTACACTCATATGAACAATGAACAGGTCATATTTAAACCTGGGGTGACATGATTTGAGCATTCAAGTATTATGGCAAATTTTACTATCTGAGAAGGCGCTGACTGTTTATTCAGCCTTGTGCGTGGTGCATCGAGGCATTGCCAATAACAACTGCATTACCATTGTTAGGAAAATGTACTTGTAGCCTGTTGGGCCTAGCCAAACCACTCTATTATCTTGTAGTATAGCTGGGGAGGGTCAAGAGGGGCAACTGCCACAGGTATAAAGTGTTGGAGGGCACAACTGACCAATTATGATGCTTCGTTAATGCAATACTGGCTTTTAATAGGTATTGCATTTGCGGTCAAAACTGAGCATGGTGGCACTCTTGTGTGTGTGGTCTAAACTGTAGCAACTGCTTGCTACAGTTTGCTACAGTTTAAAAGTAAAAAAAAAAATGTTTTTGTTTAAACTAAAGCCTGAGGGATGTAGTGTTTCATGCAGATGGGTATAAACTGCAGCAATTGATTGCTATGTTTGTAGCAAGCAATTTGATACAGTTTAAAAAGTCTTTTTTAACTAAAACATGAGTGCCATAGCACTCAGTGCAGGGTCAGGTACAAACTGCAACAACAGTTTGTTACTTTAAAAGACATTAGTTGAAGAACAGTTGGGGGTAGGGCAGAGAAACATGACCTGAATGGTTGGGGTAGGGGGTGTCATGCATCTGGCCACCTGGTTGCTGTGCTAGTAGAAGGAATGTCCATGTTTTTTTTTTTTTTTTTTTTTTTTTTTTGCTTTTCAATGGAGGGAGAGTCATAGCTCTTAACTTGAAAAGCAGAAGGGGCGGAGCACTGATTTACCATACCGGCCCAAGGTGCTGACTGAACCAGCTATGTTTATTAACTCTTATCAGTGGTGGTAGTGGAAGATGGAATGCAATGGGTCTTTGTGTTTGCTGAGGTATGGATGTAGTACAAGCATTTGCAGTGCCATTTCTAGGAGGTCTTTGTGATTTTCAAAGTGATATTTTAGCACATCAGCATAGGAATGATTTCTTATCTGTTTTACAGTGCATGGAAGTGCAGTTAGTATGGTTATTGATGAACAGTTTGAGTGAGGGGCTTGCATCTAGTTGCACTAAGTATTTGCACACCTCACATGGAACCATTTTGGGGTAGTAGCAAATGGTTGTCTCATTAAGCATATAGTACTTTGTACACTGCCTCAGGGTGCCTACTGCATGATGTCTGGCAACAGATAGGCAAAGCTAGATTGAGGATCCATGATAGTTCTAAAAACAGTGTTATACAATTTTTAGTGATCTGTAGACTAGTTAGAAGGGAGGTGGATCTCTTCTGACTTATAAAGAGGCATCAAAAAACATTACAAAACAGTCCAAGACAGTATAGTATTGCAGAATATAGTAAAACTGATACAGCACAATACATTGCAGATCAATAAAGCTCAAAAGAGTACAGCACTGTAAAATACAATTTTGTAAGAATTCACTGAACTGCAGACATGGCTGCAACAGACAGTAATCCAGGAGACATGTTCAATACAGTATAGGAGCACCTGAACAGCTGATGTGTTACAGTACAATATTCCAATATGATATAGAATTTAGTACCAAATTATTAGTGAACGAATGAATGTCAGGCACCAATGCCACAGCACGATATTCCAAGACCTGTAGATAAACTGATTCTAAGATTCCAAGAGGCAGTTAATACAAAGGGATGTAACAAGAGACATTTGGTGCAGTATGCATGGATGCCACAAGCCATGGCACAATGATAAAAGCATCAACAACGTGCTCTGGTACTACAGTACTGAAAAGTTGAAGTAATGCCACAAATGGTATGCTACAGAGATGTTTAAGTACAATAAGAATGGAGGCACAATGGTACCAGCTTGTTAAGGAATTACACCACAGACACTATCACTGCAAAGATGCAATATAGCAGAGAACTAAAGCAATCAGCAATGGTTGAGAATTATACAACAAGTGCAATGAGTGCTGTAATACTACATCAGATATCACTAATGGATGGATAGTAATGAAATCTGCATGCACATGCAAGTAGGTATAGCTAGGCATATATGAGTACAAGGGAATATAGCAGAGAACTAAAACATTCAGCAATGGCTGAGAATTATACAGCAAGTGTAATGAGTGTTGTAATACTACATCAGATATCACAAGTGGATGAATAGTGATGAAATCTGCATGCACATGTAAGTAGGTATAGCTAGGCACATATGAGCACAAGGGAATATTGTTCCTAATACACAAGGGCACAGCAATAGTAACTATGTTAAATCCATGTCCAGTAACTGACACAGTGATGCAAACTGTTAACACACACACACATAAGTACAGCCAGACACAGGCAAGCAATATGTAGACTAGCCCAGGACATAAGGTGATCCGAATAAAATGATTGTTTACTAGATGGGTTTTGAAAGATCAGGACCTTTAGAGCACGTGTGATATTCACTGCAATAAAGTGATGTATACTGTATAAACCCAGCACAATAAAGCAATTGCCTGAAGGTGTGGGGCTGTTTTTCAAGTTATATCTATAGCAAACTTTCAGGACAAGTTTGTTATGCTGCAACTCAGTACAAAAGAACCTAGAAAACATTAAATTTAAAGTAGACAATAGTGTCACATACATACCTCTCGACCTCTTCTAGCAAGAAATCTGGACAAAGCCTTTAATAAAAGTAGTACAAAGGCCCAAAAATAGGGACAATTTTTAAATATTGCTCTTACAAACTTAGAAAGTTGATAGAATAACATGTTTTCCATTAGCATTAATTTCTGAAGGGTATGAAGTCTGAAACTCAAATGTCTGTCATTATTTTATAACTTCAGTTTGCAATGATTTGCCACACATTTCATAGAAAACCACAATTTTATGAAAAACAGACCAAAAACACGAGGTAAAAATCTGGACATTCTGTGAAAATATGTATAGTTGAGAGTTATGAATTAGCCTAATCAAAGTTAACACTGCAAAGTAAAAACAAAAACAGTAATTCAGGCCCAGAAACAATGCCAGTAGCCTCAGCCAGAGCAGTTTGAAACAATAATTATTGTATCACAAAAAGTACATTTAATCCAGCCCTAGCACACTCTGAGGTATAAAATAAGCAAAATGTCACTTCCAAGTTTAGGATGGACTGTTTTCCAAGTCAAATCAAATGGCGAGAGTTCAAGACAAGTTTGTCACATTGCAGCCCAGGAATGTACAGTCTGGAAAATATCACATTTAAAGCAAAGAACAACAGCACACAGTCCAATTAAAAGTTAACACTTCTAATAACCAACAGTAATTCAAGCCTGGAAACAACAGCAGTAGCTTCTTCCACAAACTGAGGAACCATCTAAATCAGTTTCAGATAAGAAAATGACCACAGCACAACACAGAATTCTTAAATAAGCAGTAGTACAGTCTAATGTGTAAATAAATAACATCCTAGGTTTTGTGTGACAGTTTCTAAGTCATATCAGGTAGCAAGAGTTCAAAGCAAGTATATGTTGTTACAGCACAATACAACTTTGAACGTATCAGGTGTAAAGCAGAAAACAAAGGCAAACAGACCAATTAAAGCTAAAACTACCAATTAATCAATAGTAGTGAAAGCCCAGTGATAACAATAGTCTCTTCTCTCAGCAGTGGGTTAAACACAATGCTGTATCTAGGTGTTGTGGCTCGCTGTGCAGTTCTCCAACTGACACACCCTCGACTCCAAGTCATGGAGCAAAATAAAAAAAAAAGATTCTTCCTCTAAGCTGTAGCAGATTGCTGATTACAAATGTAACATGGTTTGCTACATTCTAAATACCATAAAAGGAACACTGAACTGCTTCAGGCCTGATCACAAAACACAAAAGACTGCTAAGAAATAAAAGAGCAGTATTAACTGGATGATGACTATTCCTGCAGTGTCAGCAGCTTCAGTCCCCAGTTTCATGATCAATGGGCTTTAACCCTTTGTATTTTTGGCCTATTATACTTTACTGGCGACCCCTAACGGGAACAGCCGAAAGAAGATGATGATACTTTACTTGGACTTGAGAATTTTTTTTGTTTTTTTTTTCCTGTCCATAGCTAACAAACAGTTATTCAGTATACTTGCTCTTGCCTATGGGGTAAAACTACTTTTTCTTCCATCTAAAACAAGTATCAGCACTGATTTCTGAATGCTGGTGCTGCAGTCTAGTGCACACAAAGAGCTAACCACTTGAGCCCCTTTTATAGCATCCATGACCACAAATGCAGTATTGGCATTCAGAAACCGAATGGCTGGCACTGAACTATCACTTGACTGGCATCTGCCATTTACAGCCCCTGAAACCTTACACCTAGTGTGGGTTCACCATTCATCCCACCTAGTTAGCTTTTGAGTAACCAACTAGACCAGCTTCAAATGCAAAAATGACCACAGTGCAAAACAAGATTTTTAAATCACCATTATCCCAGTCAGGTGTATAAAATAATTGTGTAGGACTGTTATGAATGTAAGATTGGTCATGTCATAACTTAATCTACAAGTAAGCAAAGAAGCAATGACTTCATTCACAACAGCTAAGAAACTGTATTCTGCAGTGCTCCTTTCAGTTATTAATTTCATTGATAATTCATTTAAATTAGCTGAAAAAATAGCAGCCTATGAGAGATGTGCCACAGGAGTCCGAACATTGTAATATCAAACCCATGTGTTCGAAATATGAAAATAGTGAAGCCACGGAACACCGATTTTTAAATTTTTTTTCCCAGGGAAAAAATTTGGTGGGCTGTTTTCACGTCTTTGCTATTTCCTCCACTGTTGCCTGATTTTGGAGTTGGTATATTTAAGTAGGGGGGTGTGGGGGGGCACAGCCCCCCACAATTTAAACTGTACATGCTTTTTTTTTTTTGTACCGTAATAGTGATTTTTTTCTCTGGGGAAAAAAATTGCTGTTCTGTGTTTTCATACTTTTTGGGTTTCAAACTTCCCAGTTTGATATTGCATTGTTTGAACTCCTTTGAGTTCGACAATGTAATATAGACCCATATGTCACTACCCCATAGCCAGCCTTAGGCATAGGCCAAATATGCAGCCGCCTAGGGCAACGCTCTAGCAGAGGCGCTTCTCCAGTAGGCTGGATGGTGTAGGTATACTGAGATGGGGGCACCAGGTGGTGTTGGGAGGGTGCTGTGGAGAATTTTGCCTAGGGCACCAGTTGACCAAAGGCTAGCCCTACACTACCCGCCAAGTGAAATGCTTAAACAAATTGAGTGTTCTATTATTTTGAAGTGCACATGTATGATTATAATAAATTCTGCATGCATGACTGCATTATCTCTAGCAAAACATGCATTGTCAGACAAATCATTTTAAGCAGTGCTGCACTTGTTTCCTTTAGTTTTAATTTACTTGTATTTAAATTTTTACTATGTGGCCACACCCACTCCACATTAATTTATACTTTAAGTTGTAGAGTTCTTCCCTATGTTGTATGTCAGATAAATACCTCTAAACCTCATAGCGCAAGTAATCAGGACAAAGCTTAAATAATGGGGAAAAAAGACCCAAAAATAGGGTGAGATTTTAAATATTGCTCTCATAAACTTAGAAAGTTGTATGTGTTTTCTGAATGAGATGAAGTCTGAAACTCAAATGTATGTCATTGTTTAGAGAATTCAGTTCTCAGTAATTTGCCAGAAAACCACAAATGTTATGAGGAACTGACCAAAAAAAAATGAGGTAAAAATCTGGACAGTCTGTAAAAATCAAGACAGTTAAGTATGGTTAGATGTCACTGATAAACATGACATCTTATGTTTTGTCAAAACAGAGTATGTGTTCTGCAAGTGTGGACATGTCAGTAATCAACAGGTGCTGTAGAAATGCTATTCCTCTCTGGTGAAAGTCAGCATGGAAGCCTCTCAGAATACCTCCCTAGTGTATACTAAAATGCTTTTGCACTATTTTGCTTGTGGAATGTACACTAGGAATACAATGGCATCGATATCTATCTATCTGTCCACAGCGTCTGTAATATAGTAATGCATTTATACTAGAAATACTTTAACCATGACTATGAGTTTATTGTACCATACATGTTTTGCTGTGTTGTCTATTTGCTAACCCTAGGGAAAGGGTCATGGAAAGGCTATACAGCAGTTTGTCTGACTGACCCACAAAGTAATGTATCTTATTAATTCACGCAGAGATGATTTCTCATATGTCCACTACACCACACATTTTATGCTTTGATGTGGCCTTCTGAAAGAAATGAGGAAGCATTTGATTTGGATAGTTATTAATGCTAACATCGCAGCATCTCAGGTCTCAGGAGGCTTGGTGAGGTAGCAGCAACAGCATTATAGCTGAGCATTCCAATCTGCATAATTTGTTAGAGTACCTTTCTGTCATTATTCTTGTTTCTGTAAAGTAAAACAGAATATGTGATTAATGAAAAGTTTTTATTTTTATCTTTTTTCTGGTAGCTATCATAACTTGGCCCTCAAGACATACCTTGAGATTTTGAAAGGCAGCACACCAGTTGGCTTATGTCATACTGCTAGACCACTATGATACTAAATACCAACTCTGCCATGGAGGTGCGGTTTTCCTTAGATTGCCCAAAGTTAACTGTAGTGTTCAACTTCTGAATGCAAGAATCAGTGACAAAGCCAAAACTAATGGGAGAGCGAATAAGATAAGATTTTAAGTAGTATTCTTGTATACTTACAAAGTTGCTAAAATAAATTCTGCATTAACATACTTAGCACATTTTTCATTAAAATACTTTTTCTGAAAGATATTAAGTCAGAAACTCAAATGTCTGTCACTACTTAGTGACGTCAGTCTTCAAAGATTTTAACAAGGAATAGACCAAAAATTTGAAGCAAAGCAAGGACATTCTGCAAAATGAATAGCATAATTGTATACCTTCCCCACTAGCAAAAAAGATGGTAATGAGGCTCTGTAACAATCTGTGTTAAATAATCCAATTTCCTATTCATTGCATACTGTGATGTCTGATAATCCCTTTGCTTACCCTGTCCAAAATTTTGCAGAATGCCTAGATTTTTTGATCATATTTTTGGTTTGTTACTCATAAAATTTGTGGTTTTCTGGCAAATCATTAAGTACTGAAGTTACTAAATAATGAGAGTCATTTGAGTTTCTTATTTTATATCCTTCTTAAAATTCAAGCTAATTCAAAACCTATTCAATCAGCTTTATAAATTTATAACAGCAATATTTAAAATATGTCACTCATTCTGGGCCTTCATCCCCCCACTATTTTTGGCTTTGTCCAGATTTCTTGTACTAAGAGTTTATAAGGTATGGCCACCATGGGCATACACAGCTATTCCTCATCCCAGTGCCACCTGAATGTCAGAAATGAGAATGCATGCTTGACAGATGAAAAAGCCATTGTATATGTATTCTGCCCTTGGAAACAGCAGGACATGGAGGTAGTCAGGCTGTAGAAAGTAAGCACTGTCACAGATGTGAGAACATATGAAGCTTTGAGGCATCCCCACTGTATATCTAGCATATGAAAAATAGGGCTATTCATGAGTATCATCCTCAGCTGCCCCTAAGCATCTTCCCTCACTTGTTAGCTCCATCGTGTATGTCAGACCTGAAACTATTACCAGTTGGAATTACCATGGTTTGCTCTCTTCAGTGTCACTTCCTTCGTACATCTAAAGTTGTAAAAACAGGCTGTGGACTTCAGTGGCCTACTTAGATATTTTGGATTTGTAGATTGGCATTCACTGCCAGTGTACAAATACTACATTTCATAGCAATCTGCGAGCCTGATTCACATTTTTAAATTGGCCACAGGGACTTAGCAGTACTCATTAATCTGCACAGTGTGAGGATTGCAAGAACCTTTTCTTTACACATTACGTGTTGTACAATGACTTGGCTTAGTGTGCTGCCCCATACAGTTACCTGTATGGAATTCGACCTCTTGAAAAGCCACATATTGGTCATTGGAATGGCATCATAATAACTTAGAATGAACTGGCAAGCATTATTGTTTATATAGTAGCACACACCTTGTTAGGCATTATTGCCTGCTTATTTCCCATGATTTTATCACTCTATTTTTTAAGCATGTTTCTGTGTAGTGCCCCAAATTTCTACTGGAAGCGGGAAGAGATATTTTTGGTATTCAAATGTTATGATAATTAGGTATCTGAATTTTTTGTTGGATGCACCAACTATCAAGGGCCTTTCTTTCTATTTTCAGTGTCTGCACGTTGAGAGGTATTCTGGTGGCTCAGTGATACACATAATTCTGTACTACACCACTGTTTTATTTTCTAATTATACAGCCTTTAGTCAAATGATTGAACAGAGTGACAGTGGCATCTGAGGCTGTATGTCCTCCCTTTTTTGCCTTTTTTAATATCTACTCCTTTATCATATGTCAGGTGACAACTTATGCATGATAATTTTTCTCATAGTGTCATACTCCTGTCAGTCATACTCTAATTGTCTGTGTATATGTAGAAACCTACTTTGTAATTGATATTTTTGTTACTGAGATGATGGTCTTCATTTTCTTCAACTGGTCTGCCTGCAAGTCTTAAAAAAAGATGGAGATGGTATGATGTGTCATGCATAATGAAACAACATCCAGAGTTACAGTTACACCTTCCATCTCATGTAGTCATATAGTAAAGTACTGAGCAAGCCAAAGTTGTAAACATTACTCACACGAAAGCTGATTTGGTTTTATGTTCCCCTATAAATTGTAGCTTCCAATACTTTTGACATACTTATGCTCTGTGTAAATAATTGTTCTTCATTTTAGTACACAACTAGCAAGATAAAAAGGCTGTGATTATTTTTAAATCAAATCTTTAAAGTCTTGTAGTCCCAATAATATACCACTTCGATAGAGAATTCAACAATGTGTGTAAACAGGTGTATCAGTACAAGGATCGCTGAATTTCAAAAACCAGACTCAGTAGTCCAATAGCCTTTACAATAATAATGGGAGACACAACAAGTGCCTGGATTCCAAATGAGGACAAAGCAAGGCCTACTGCGAGCACAACATTTTAACTGCTGCTCAAAAATCCTGCTGTTTGCCCCAGAATGCAAAGATATTTAGGTAATCTATTCATTTTTATTATATGTCGGAAATAAACTGAGACTGACTGATCTGCAAACTTTGATTATTTTTTTTAAGTCATACAACTGATAGATTACTAAAACATTCTTTGTCTTGTGGTATTTACAGGACTTTGCAGTTGACATGAATGCAGTGAACTCAGCTTCCCGCAGACCCATCTCATTATAAAAACAGGAAACCTGTGAAGCTGGGTCTGCTACTGTTTCTGTGGCATATCACATTTAAAGTATGCCTGTGTTCACAAAGCTTTAATTAGCAGAGACTCAAACGTCTACTATGAGTCTGACTCATTACATTTTATATTGCCTTTTGTTGCTGTACAGTAACCTTTTCAGAGCCACAACTATAAATTAAATCAGTATGGTGTTTAGATAAGCCATTCACAGATGGAGAAAAGATGTGGAATGCTTTGCCTTAGAAATGTAACCTATCTGATAATAACTTTTAAGCAATCCTGAGGCAGCTGTGTTCCTTCAACATTCACTTTGTACATTATAACCCACTCCTGTAAGATGAAGGAGTTAGTATGACTAACCTTACAGCCATCTAACCACTTCCACATCCCAATTACTCAGCTTTCCTCTACTCTTCATACATTCCCAAATAAATTCCTCTAATGTTAAATGACTAATTTTGAAGCAGAGTTCTTTAAAAATTATTTTAACAAAAACTTAAGTTTCTTTTCAATTAATATGAACCTGAAGAGGTACTCACTGGCATAAATGTGACCATCAACCAGCAGATACTACACATATTAATTTTATTAGACAAAATTAAAAGCACAAAGTAGTAGTTTACATAAATTATATTAGATCTCTGCCTTATATGAAAGTGCTCCCAACAACTAATTCAGTTAGAATATTTGCTCTGCTTCTGTAAAGACAAATATAAATCATAGGAGTCACAGAATTCATAGGAGCTACAAAGTAATTTAGTCTCAACCATTAAAGCCTTTTGAATACCCACCCCTAGATGGTACTACCTTTCTCATGTAGTACTTCACCAGTTAATCCAGGTGTACATTTGTGGGTACCAATCCAATCATCTTGGGGCTTTTTGAGGGATGATAATGTGTTTTGCTGATTAACCTGCAGGGGAAGGTTATTATATAAATGAAGGAGATGTTGCATAATAATTTATCTCTCTCCGACTCCTTGTATTTATCTGCTGGTGAAGATTTGCATCCCTGGTTCTGGTGTCTGTGGAAGTATTAGATGTTTGGAGATACAAGGCATGAGACATAAACTGGTGCCTAATAACACAGCAGGACAGGCTCTGATTGCCCCCAAAAGTCTAAAAGAACTGAGTAAAGAAAAAAATGCATCTTGTCTCCATTGGTAGCTCAGGGTCTTTATGCCCATAATAAGTTCATAGGTTCATAAGTAGGTACTAGGCTGTTGGCCTGAGGGCCTATATAAGGCTAGCCAAAAAGGTACCCATTTCTATTTCCCTGTGCCCCTGTCAAGAAGAGCCACAGAAGTGATCCCCGGGGTCAATTTCCTATCTCCCATCCAATCATAAAGATTTTTATTGAAGATTGCTAATGAGGAGCTTTGTTTGATATAGATAGTTAGCTTGTTCCAGAGTATGGGAAGTCTCTGGGACAGGAATCTATCCCTCCAGCATGTTCTGTTTATTGTGGTGACAAGGTTTAGGTCCCTAGAGCATGTAGCTCGGAGGGATTGGGATTTTTTTAAGTGGAGTATGTCCAACAGCTCTGGGTTTGACATAGCTTTGTATGTTAGGAAGAGATCGCATCTGAGTAGGCGATATGCAACGGACTAAAGCTGGAGTGTTTTGAGACAGTCTGTATAGGGCATCTGTTTAAGGACAGTAATCCTTTTTCTGAGGTATTTTTGTGGCCTCTATGATGAGTCTAATGAGTGATGAGTAGAGGGGAACAATGACCTATTTTTTCCTGGATGAGAAACCTTTTGTGATGAGGTGTGCCATGTAGAAGGATTTTCTGACTACTGTGGCGATGTGATTATTAAAGGAGAGACTACTGTCCATCTGGGTCCCAAGGTCTCTTATTACACTTTCAGTGTTAACTAGACTACCGCCTATGTGGTAGTTCATGGGTACAGAGCTTTTACTAAAAGGGATGACAATGCACTTTTTGGCATTGAGCTTGAGGCCATGGCTTTGACACCAGGCATCTGTCTCAGTGAGGCGCTTTTGTAGGATGTCCACATCGTTAGGAGTTTTGATTATGGCTCCTAGTTTGCAGTCATCTGCAAACTTCATTAGCCAAAGACCTTCTGTGTTAGCCTGTACTTCTAAAAAGTAGATACTATACAGGAGAGGACCCAGGACTGAACCCTGTGGTTCTCCACTTGTCACTGGTCTGAAGCTGGATTTGGATTCTGCTACTTTCACAGTGTGGTTCTATCAGTGAGCCAGTTGGCAACCCATCTTGTAACATAGGGATTTATACCTAGTTTAGTGAGTTTATCTATAATTCCAGAGTGGGGGGTGGTGTCAAAAGCCTTGGCAAGATCTAGATAGGCTGTGTGAACCACCTTACCCTCATCTACGGCTTTGGTGACCACTTCAAAGAAGTCTATCAGGTTTAGGAGACATGATCTGCCTTTTACAAACCTGAACTGGGTGGGGTCCAGAGTTCGGAGATTACCAATGTCATTGTTTATAAGTTCCATGATGATACGTTCCATAGCCTTGCACACCAGCCTCATCAGGCTAATGGGGCAGTAGTTCCCAGGGTCTGTGGTAGCTCCCCCTTTGTGGAGTGGGATAACCATTGCTTTGCACCATTCGGTGGACACAAAGCCTGAGGTGAGGCTATGATTGAACATGGCACTTACGTGGGGTGCCAGTTCTTTCTGTAGTTTGTGTAGAATGCAGCCTGGGATGTTGTCAGGTCCCATGGATGCTGTGTTCTTGGCTTTAGAGAGTGTGTTTTTTACCTATGCAGTCATGATTACAGGAACTTTGCATTCTTCCAGTATAGAGATGGGCACTTTAGGAGGTGAGAGGGGGGTAAAGTTAGCACTGAACCTATCTGCCAGGATGTCGGCAGTATCAGTTGATTCTGTATATTTAGTGTCATTGTGCTGCAACTCAGAGCAGATCTGAGTTTTGCCATTGAGATTCTTGACATAGCTATAGAATGCTTTGTGGTTGTCTTTAGAATCAGTGGCGATTTTGTTTTCGTAACTAGTTTTGGAGGATTTTATGAGGGATCTCAGCTTTTTACTGAGGCTGACCAGGGAGTTCCTCCAATCATGGTATTTTACTCTTTTTTGCAAAAGTTTCTTTCTTCTGTTGTAGAGTTTGTTTATGGCAGGGGACCACCAGATTGGCTTCCTTTTTTGAAGGATAGCATCTTGGTTCTGCTAGGGATTGCACAATCCATGCACTCGTGTAAGTGCTTTTAAAGTGCATTTGTGTTGGATTCAGCAGTCTTACCTCTATTGAACATCTGCATGGGTGTTGTGAAGTTTGCCATTTCTGTCTTAAGAAGCGTGAAGTTGGCTTTGGAGAAATTTTTTACAGTGGTTTCCCTAATGGGGGGCGGGGCTTGATGTGGATGTCTAGGGTGATTAGCTTGTGGTTGGATCTGACCAACGAGGAATTGACCTCTGGTGTGGACTTCATGAGTCATATCCTACAGGACCTCTATAATTTTTTAATACATGATACATGTAATATGATACACCCCAAAAGACATTGTACTCAATAATTGATTTATCAATGTTGAATTTATGGGAACAATGACTTGTTAAGATCTACATGATATTCCCGAGGCTATTAGTTAGGCTTAGTAGAAGGCCGTTCTAACAGCACTTGCTATTTGAAGATCAGAGGAGAGGAAATTGTCAACTCAGGTACCAAGGTCCCACAGTATCTTTTTCTTTTTTAGTGGGATATAATTATACTGTGGGTTCAGGGAAGTGGTTATTTTCCATATGCAATGACGCTACAATTTTTCACCTTTAATTTGAGCCCATTTTTCACTGCAACAGGTATTTACTAAGGTAAGTTCTCTCTGAACCCCTGTCTACCACCTCAGTGATTTTCTTGAAGAAGTTAACTAAATCAAATAGGCAGGAAATCCTTTTGATGAAGACAGCTTGTTGAGGGTAAAATCTAATAACATTTTTGCTATCATAATTGATGAAGTCACTTGTAATACATTCCATGGCTTGCAGATTAGGCTTATGAGGCTGATAGAACTATAATAGCCTGGGTCCATGGTAGGACCACCTCTGTGGACGGGCATCACCTCCCTAATGCAATTCAAGTGTAACTTGGACTGTTGGATGGAGAACAGGAAATTCATCCCTGCTTTGGCATTTATGTCTCTAATGAACACAGGAAGCCTGTAAATGTTTCACCTTCCAGCTCCCTGCTTACACTTATCAAGGGTATCAGAACATGTCAGAGATTTTGGATGCATGGCTAAGCTTAAAAAGGCCATTGTAGTCATTAGCCAAGTAAACACCTATTAACCTATGAACATCAATAAATCCTGTAGCTAAGCTTAGGTTAACAACTTGTAGAGAGTTTTGGCAAGTGCATGATTAGCACTATTTTTGTCTGATTATATTGAAAAAATAATTTTTGGCCTTCCAAAGCACCTTCAGAAAATGTTCTTTGTGATAATAAGGGGTGCAAAGGGGTCTAGTATATTTGCAGTTTTGAAACAAATTTCAAGTTAAATTTTGCTCTGAATATGTTAGGTCATATGCTGGTAATGTCTATTGGGATGGAGTGGATTGTACAGTTTAGAATAAGTTCTGAGCATTGTTTGGCATTGCTCATTTGTTTCCTTATGTAGCTAAAGAAAGAGTTGCAATTATTCTTAGCTTCAATAGTTAACTTAAGTTTATGGATTGTATTACTAGCTCTGATAATCTTTTTTATTTCAATTCTGTTGTAATATTTCTTATACTATCTTTGCCATGTGGAGATTTGCATCTGCTGCATCATTTAGGAAGATTTTTTTTTCTCTTGTTATAAAGTTTGTTTATATTGGTGGACCACCAGGATGATTTATTTTTGAATTTCCAAATTTACTTTGCTCTGTTCAGGATTGCAGACTCTATACATTTGTCTAAGTGAACATATAGCTATTTGTGTAGCTTAATGCTACATCTGAGTTAGAAATGGAACTGGCATAGGCACATTCTGAAATCTTGTTACAGGATTGCAAGAGGATTGCCCATCTGAAATCCTCAAATTCAGAGATACTGGTTTTTGGGGCTTTGCAGATTTTTGGAAGCAAATGTCACATGTTCATTTCTTGACTCAACTGGGGAAGGAGCAACAAAGGGAATAATACATGTAAAGGCTATATTTGTGAGGATCAGATCAAGAATATTTTGTCTTCCAGTACTTTTATTAACTATATGCTGTAGGGAGCTTTTACTGACTAAATCCAAGAACATCTGGGCTTACCCTAGTTTGGAAGTATACAGAGGCAATCCAGAAGGTGACAGGACTAGCAAGAAATAGAGTATAAGGGATGAGTCCAGATAAAATTATTTTAGCTAGCAGATTTAGGAGACTCTCTCTCTCTGACACCCTCTATGTGGGAGAAATAAAGACACCTTAGTTGAAATTTCTAGTAGTTTGTTCAGGTAAATAATTAGATGGATGACTGTCCTTTCTCTAGTACATTCAACCGGTCAGTTATTTAAAGGCAGTTACAGACAATTGTGGGAGTTTCCATGGGAGCTGATTGGAAAAAAATCTGGGAGATGGAAAACAAGGAGCCAATCCCAAATCTTAGAGGTTAGTCCCTTATTTGAATATTTCTGAAAGACCCATGAAGATTTACAAGCTCAGCAGCCTGTTGAAAGTTAAAAGGTTTTATTTTCATTTTTAACTTCTAACAAGCAAAATATGACAACACAATATGAGCTATAACTATAGAACTATATTGAAGAAAACACTTTCACCTGAACTTCATCGGGTCCACCTAATAGTGTGGTTTACATTTTGAACATTGAAAATGCTTATATTTATGAGGCTATCACCAATATTTATTAGTCTGTTTTGTAACACATGTAAAATGACAGGCTGTGTCAGCAACAGTGGGGCTCATACTCCCTGGAGTCAAGTATGTAAACTTTATTACAGAACTTTTTCCAGTCTATCACACATAAAATGAGAGGTTGTACCTACTTTTACGGGGCTTATTATCTCCTGACATACAATATGAAAGATTAATATTCTCTAGTATAGCAAAAAAAGGTTTACAGTGCCTGCTTATAAGAGGCTTATATACATGATTAAGGTGACCAGTCCCCATTCTTCTTCATCTTGATGAAGACAGACTTTTTTATATATAGGGAGGGAGTCAATTAAAGCTACACTAGGTGATTCCCGTTTTTGAACAATGCATGCATCAAAAGAAGTAGTATACAGTGGAAAACAAATCACAGTGCTCATTTTTACAGAGCTCATGTAAGTGCCCAAGTAGGAGGAAAAAAGTAGGTAAAGTCTGAGACTTCAGAAACTTTTGTATAGGCTTTCTGTGTCAATGGAATAAAAATCCACCAAGGGGTGAACTGCAGAGTATACAAAAACTTTTAATAAACAATAGAATCTCAGATCTTCTTTGAGTATAGGCAATTGTGCCCATGATGTATAGCAGTGCAGAGTGGTGCCCTGGAACAATAACTTTCATTATACTGCAGATTATATACATTTTTGTTAAATGCAGGCCCAGTAGCTACAGTATCTATGCCTGGTTGTTGTGGGCTAGCTGCAGTGAAAAGTGGAATGCTCTTGGTACCAGAGCATGCCTTTATGGTACCCCAGCTTGAGATCTTCACTGTCAAGCTTCTTCCAGAGCTTAAAAGTTACTGAGGGCTCTTTTGTTCAGATTCTTCCTCTCTCCAGGTTCCAGATGGTGAAGTTAGGGCTCTTCTGTTCAGAGTTTTCAGGTTCCAGGTGGTAAAGTTAGTGCAAAGAGGGCTAAATAGCTCTGTGTCTGGCTAGATAAAGGGCTGGAAACTGGGAAGGATCAGGTGGAAGGCAGTCAACCAGTCTGCTGAGAGGGGGGTGGTGCCATGGGGCCTGGGGTTGGGTTAGATGATGTAAGAGGCTGATGTAATCAGTATGGGAATGGGCTGCCAATCAAACTGTGAGGCTAGAGTTTGGTCACCTTTTCTCAGCCTTAGCACCAAAAGGAAAGCCCAAGATCCAAATCAGTAGTAGGAAAAAAAGAAAATAAAACACATTTCAAATATTTGAAAGTTGCTGTTCAAGTTCGTGCACATCATGAGTTAAAAAAAGCTTTCAAACCCATGCCAGTTACTATTTAAAGTTATACACATCTAGAGATCACAGAACAAAAAACATAATAATAATAATGCAGCTTGTTTTCCAATTCACTAGTTCACAAGGTAAACTATGTTAATGTAGATGTAGTGATTTACAAATGTAACTACTTGATTGACCTTTTCATATTAACAGCAGCAACTGCAGTTGATTAACAGTTTATGTCCAAATCCTGGGTAAGGTGTTTTTACTGTATGATTCATGGTTTAGTTTTCTGAGTGCAAGGGCACTTTTAATTGAAATGCTTGAGTTTATACCAGGGTGGTGGTAGGTGTCCAGCCTGATCTGCCAGCTTAACTCCATTTTTTCAGGGATTACATTTTTATTTCCTTTGAGTTCACCTATAGTGAGCTTGTCCAGGATGTGAATGTGGAAACCTCCATGGTCTGGGAAATCATGGCAGTGCTTTGATAGTTGTTTTTTGAGGATTGGGATTCTGATGTCAGACTGGTGGAGTGCTACCCTGATTTTGAATGTGTTCACAGTTTTCCCTATGTAAAATAACTGCAGACATTATACTGTGTATGGTATAGCACAAAAGCAGTGTTGCAATTACTAGAACAAGTGCTGTTGATTTTCTCCTGAGTACTGGACAAAAGTAGTAATCCTTGTTGCTCATGTATTTGCAATAAGTACAAAAAAGGGGACCACATGGGTACTATCCTGTTGCCCTTCTCCAATCGTAACAGACTCAGCACAGCTCCTCATGGTGTTCTGCAGAGTCCTACAAGCAGCAGTGAGTGAAAGCGGGACTTTAACAGATTATAAGTATTTTTTTTTCTGCTTTTCTACCAGCGACTGTTTAGTCTTGCCGAAAAGTGATTTTTCTAACTATCTGAGTTCTGCAAAGTTTGTTTTTCTGCATTTGTCTGCATTTTTTTGTGTTTTGCACTTTAAAAGTTGTTTTTGCCTTGTTTAATTGTTGTAGGCTACACACTCAAGTGCGCTAGCCGATCTAAAGCATTTACTGTATTCCTGTGCTTAGTTTCTGTGTTTAAGTGAAAAAAAAAGAAAAAAAATAAATCCTTGTTTCCTGCCTTTTCTGAGCTAGAATAGTCCAGTTTTCAGGTATTGCTGAATTCTAGGCTGTGTCATAGTTCCTGTGTTGCCCATATACTTACTTGGATAGGAGGAAGCTTCTTTATTCACCAGTGAGAGTGGGGAGCTCTGAGCAGCCTATCTGTCCCTGGAGGAGTGGTCTCAGCCCAGTAGCTAGTTGCTTATTGGCCATTTTGGGCCATTTCCTATCTCTTTCAAACTCCCTGCCTTAAAACCCACTTTAGCGCGGTTTTGAGCTTGTAACAGACTCAGCACAACTCCTCGTGGTGTCCTGCAGAGTCCTATAAGCAGCAGTGAGCGAAATAGGGACTTTAACAGATTATAAGTATTTTTTTTCTGCTTTCTTACCAGCGACTGTTTAGTCTCGCTGAAAAGTGAGTTTTCTAACTATCTGAATTCTGTAAAGTTTGTTTTTCTGCATTTGTCTGCATTTTTTTGTGTTTTGCACTTTAAAAGTTGTTTTTGCCTTGTTTAATTGTTGTAGGCTACACACTCAAGTGCACTAGCCGATCTAAAGCATTTACTGTATTCCTGTGCCTAGTTTCTGTGTTTAAGTGAAAAAAAAAAAAAAACAAAAAAAATCCTTGTTTCCCACCTTTTCTGAGCTAGAATAGTCCAGTTTTCAGGTATTGCTGAATTCTAGGCTGTGTCATAGTTCCTGTGTTGCCCATATCCTTACTTGGATAGGAGGAAGCTTCTTTGTTCACCAGTGAGAGTGGGGAGCTCTGAGCAGCCTTTCTGTCCCTGGAGGAGTGGTCTCAGCCCAGTAACTAGTTGCTTATTGGCTGTTTTGCGCCATTTCCTATCTCTTTCAAACTTCCTGCCTTAAAACCCGCTTTAGCACAGTTTTGCGTGATTTTGCCCATCAGGCAACTTCGCTGAATGTAGCACAGTGCCATTTAAGCAGTTTTTAACAACTCCCGGCTCCACAAAGTCTGCTCTTCAATTTTTCCCTTAGAACTAGTCAAACTTTCAAAGTAAGCACTCAACCCTCATTCTACAGCCCAGCACTTGCTCAAATTTCTCAGGAAGCACTAACAAATTTTAGCACTACACCCCCTTATACTATCCAGAAGTACAAGATTCCCTATTCGTCCATTCCAATCAGTCAATAAACCAGTTCTTTAAACTATCCAGGGATATTCAAAGCTCAGTTTCAGGTATAATCTCCAGTCCAGCTGGTCAATCTGGGAATCTTGAGGCAATGTTACAATTGCCTTATGTACATAGACAACCCTCTCCTTCTTCCAACAAACTCAAATATCTGTGAGAGATGCAACTATACAGCCAAACTGGAGGCTGAGCTCTCTCAACCCAGGACTGGCACAGTCAGTCAGGAGGAGAAGGAAACCACTCGCACCACACAACCAGTCTCACATAGACCAAACGCACCAGCAAACAAGACACATAAACTCACAAAAACATACTCGGAGGCTCTAAATAAAAATCTGCCAAAGCAGCAGAGACCTCCAAAGCAGACACCCAAGCAACCGCTGCCCCACAACAACTTACACAGATCACATACTTCACGAAGTCAGTGTGCCACACAGTTGCAGCCCCTAAGGCTAGGTAACACACCTAATACACTAGTAATTGGAGACTCTATTGTCAGGCACACTGACATCCCACTCACCAGGCTGAACAAGGAGAGGGTCACTGTAAGCTGCCTGTCAGGAGCCAGGATCTGCCACATAACACAGGCACTCAGGTCACTCCACAGCAGGTACAAATATGACTCTGTCATTGTCCATGTTGATGTGAATGACCTGAGACGTACCTCCCTGGACTACATGAAAAGAGACATAGAGGAGCTCTCTGATCATGTAGCCCAGGCTGGTATGACCCTGACCCTGAGTAGCATATTGCCCTCACCAAGAATGATGTTGCAGTATAAAGACAAAATGATCAATTTTAACAATTGACTAAGCTATTGGTGTCATTCAAAGGGGATCCAGTGTCTGTCAGCCTGGGATGACATGCTAGACAAGCCACGTTGCTTCACCAGGGACAGCTTGCACCTGTCACCCTTAGGCTTTCGAATACTGACTAAGGCTCTTGCCACCCCCATAATGCTTTTTTTAGGCAAGGTTCAAAAGACAAACCCACCTCCATAGACAATACCAGAAACAAAAAACTAAGGGTAATGCTACTCAATGCCAGAAGTCTAAACCTCAAGATGTACTCACTCGATGCACTCCTCAATATGGAGAAAATCGATATCTGTGCAGTAACAGATACCTGGTTCATGGCTCCAGCGAGCACCCCAGCACTACCAGGATTCAACTCATACCATACGTTTCGGCCCCAGAACTCAGACAGGAATACTAAAGGCGGGGGAGTATCCATTTTCATCAAGGATACCCACACCTCCAGGTTAGTGGCACTGCATGAAGCAACAGAGACCATCCATGTGCAACTAACAGTAGGTAAAACTGCTTTTTAGTTCATAGCCTGCTACAGATCACCCACCGTGTCTCAGGATCCTCACGAGGCATTCCTGAAAACATTGGAGAATATGAAGGTCTCACCAAACACCATAATATTGGGGGATTTCAACTACCCAAACATTGACTGGGAAAACTACTCAAGTCCTAACTCTTTTGCCCAATGGTTACTGGAGTTTATAAATTCAAATACCATGGAACAATTGGTCAACACTCCCACAAGAGAGGACAACATATTGGACTTGGTCATCACCAACACGGGGGCTCAATGTTCAACACCAGAGGTAAATCCCTCATTGGTAAGATCAGACCATAAACTTATCACAATGGACATGCACATCCTGACCCCACCCCCAGCCAAGGAAACCACTGTGAAAAATTTCTCAAAAGCAAACTTCACACTTCTCAAGACCGAAGTGGAAAATTTCAAAACCCCCGGGCTAATGGAAAATGCTACCCAAACCTCAGAATCCTTTACAAAGGCACTCTATGAGCACCTACAGGAATGCATGGATCGTGCCATCCCAAGTAAAACCAAGACTCACTCCTCCAAGAACAGGAGGCCAGTCTGGTGGACCCCGGCCATAAATAAGCTATACAACAGAAGGAGGAAACTATTACAAGACAAGGCAAAATCCCAAAAAGGGAAGGCATCCTTGATCAGTACTAGCAGGAAACTTCAATCCCTCACAAAATCATCAAAGGCCAGCTTCAAAAGAAAAATCGCCAGACACTCTAAAGATAATCACAAGGCGTTCTTTAGCTATCTCAAAAATCTGGATGGCAGCTCAAAGATCTGCTCTGAGCTGGTGCAAAATGGCACAAAATACACTGAACCCACAGACATTGTCAACATCCTGGCAGACAGGTTCAGTGCAAACGTCACCCCCCCATCCCCCCCAAAAGGGCCTGTGTCTATCCCAGAAGAATGCAGTCCCCCAGACATCACAGATGCACAGGTGAAAACAGTCCTCTCCAAAGTCAAAAACACAGCATCAATGGGATCAGATGGTATCCTGGGCTGCGTCTTACACGAGCTCCAAAATGAGCTAAATCCTCACATGAATTCACTGTTCCAACTCAGCCTTACCACAGGCTATGTACCCAAAGAGTGGCGTACAGCAACAGTGATCCCCTTCCACAAAGGTGGCGCCACAATGGATCCAGGGAACTATCGCCCTATAAGCCTGACTAGCTTGGTCTGCAAGGTTATGGAGTGCATCATTATGGATCTCATAAACAATGACATTGGGAACCTCCAAACACTGGACCCCACCCAATTCAGCTTTGTTAAGGGCAGATCTTGCCTCTTAAACCTAGTTGACTTCTTCGAAACAGTTACCAAAGCCTTAGATGAGGGAAAGGTAGTCCACACAGCCTACCTAGACCTTGCAAAGGCCTTCGACACAATACCCCACTCTGGTATCATAAATAAGCTTACCAGCTTAAATATCAACCCATATGTCACAAGATGGGTTACAAACTGGCTCAGGGATATAACTCACATGGTCAGAGTCATGGGTGCCATGTCTGACTCTAAACCAGTTACAAGTGGCGTCCCGCAGGGATCAGTCCTGGGACCCCTCTTGTTCAGTATATACTTCTCTGAGGTACAGGCAAACATGGAAGGACTGTGGCTGACCTAGTTGGCAGATGATTGCAAACTGGGAGCCATAATCGACTCTCCGGCTGACACAAGCATCCTCCAGAAGGGCCTTACAGAAACTGATACCTGGTGTCAGAACCATGGCCTAAAGCTAAATGCAAAAAAATGCATAGTCATCCCCTTTGGGAAAAACAAAGTGCCCACAAACTACCATATCGGAGGTAATCCACTAATTATGGAAGAAGTAATCAGGGATCTGGGGACCCAAGTAGATAATAACCTCTCCTTTGACAATCACATTGCCAAAGTGGTTAGAAAAACCTTCTATATAGCCCACCTAATCACGAAAGGATTCACATCTAGATCTAGAGAGGTCATTGTGGCCCTCTACTCATCGCTCATCAGGCCCATAATTGAGTACAATGCCCCGTTTGGGATGTACCTTACCCGATACCTGCAACAGCTGGAGAGACCTCAAAAATACCTCACCAAGAGGATCGTGGGCCTCAAACAGATGCCCTATGCAGCTCAACTAAAGAAACTTCAGCTTTACTCAGTTGCTTACCGCCTACTCAGAGGTGATCTCTGCCTGACATACAAGGCCATATCTAACCTAGAATTGTTGGACATGTTCCACCTCAAGAAAACCAGATCCATTAGAGCTACATGCTCCAGGGACTTAAACCTTAGCACAACAATAAATATAACATGCTGGAGTGATAGATTCATATCCCAAAGGCTTCCAGCGCTTTGGAGTAGAATCCCAGTCCATGTTAGGCAGAGCCCATCGCTGACCCTCTTCAAGAGAAATCTTGATGAGTGGATGGAAAATCGTAAATTTACTCCTGGGATCACTTCTATGGCCCTGCTGGACAGAGGCTCAGGAATCTAGTCTAAAAGGGAGGTGAAAGCCAACACATTCTGGCTAGGCTTATAAATGCCCTAGGGCAGATAGCCTAGTACCTACCTATGAACTATGAACCTATCATTTGCACTCTACCTAACCCCCAGTGTTCCTGACATTCTTAAAGAGTCCAGATCCTCAAAAACCAACTAATGAAGCACTGCCATGTTTGGTCTAAACTCAAGTATTTCCATTAAAAGTGTGCTTGCACTCAGGAAACTAAAAAAAATGTAGTCAAGTAATTAAATTTGTAAATCACATCTACTTTAGTAGGGTTTATCTTGTGAACTAATGACATGGAAAACAAGACACATTATTAGTTAGTTATTTATTTACGTCATGGGCGCAATTTGCCTATATGTGATAGACTGGAAAATGTTCTGTAATAAAGCTTTCATACATGGGTCTCAGGAACATGAGCCCAATTGGTGCTGACAGAGCCTCTCATTTTACATGTGTTACAAAACAGACTAATAAAGTCTGGTGATAGCCTTATAAATGCAGGGATTTTCAATGTTTAAAATGTGAACCACTCTGTTAGACAGACATGATGAAGCTCAGGTGAAAATGTTTTCTTAAATATTTATAGCTGTAGCTCATGGTGTGTTATCATGTTTTGTTTGTTAGAAGTGAAAAATAAGAACAAAACCTTTTAACTAAGAATGAGGTTCCACTGGTTGCTGAGCTGGTAAACCCTCATGGGTCTTTCAGGAACATCCAAATACGGGACTAACCTCTAAGATTTGAGATTGGCTCCTTATTTTTTCCATCTCCCACATTTTCCTACAATCAGCTCCCATGGACCCTCTCACCATTGTCTGTAACTGCCTTTAAATAACTGACCTGTTGAATGTAATGTATTAGAACAAGAACCCTCGTCCATCATTCTACTTAATTGAATAAACTACTGAAAATGTCAACTAAGGTATCTTTATTCGTCCCACAGGGAGGGTATCAGAGAGAGAGAGAGAGAGAGTCTCCTAGGTCTGCTAGCTAAAGTGATTTTATCTGGACTAATCCATTATATTCTACTACTTTGGAAGTATAGGTTCTCCAATTAAGTGAAAAGTGGTTGGAATTTCCCAAAATAGTAGAATTCTTGTTAATAGGGAATTATTTGAGTACTTTTATAAATTTAACATGCTGATCAGGAGACATGTTAAAATGACACCCCGACCTAATGTGTAAAAATGGGAAAAAGAGGTTGTGGATGGACAGACAGATGAATCAGGAGACATGTAGGCAATTCAATAGCAAACTATGAGTTGAGAGTTTGTCTTGTTTATGTTAATCAGGTGTTGTATGAGTTCTGTTTGTGGGAATCAGCCTGGAGGTGACATGATCCTTTACAAATACGGAGATAAAGCTACAGTTGCTAGCAGGCCTGAAGGCATGGTAGGCACAAAACCCAGGTATGGAGGGAGTAATTTATTTCTCTTCATTGGCTACCTTTTCTTACATAAGTGCTTTTGGAGCTCTGTTTCACACAATACATATTGCATTTATAGAGAGTCATAGGTAAAATGAAACACTAATAACAGTGTAAGCAAATGCCAGCAACAATGAATACAACCTTGCTGTGTGCTATTTCCCTCATAATGGGATTGCAGCTTAAAGTGCTTTGCCATGTCACACGAGAGGTGAAGTCTGGGCTGGGATGTGGAGCACTTTTATTTACATGAAAAAACAAATGAACTTGTCACTCATTAAAACAACAGTCTTGCTGAAAAGAGTAGATTTGTTGTGTCTGTCTTTGCATTTTTGGCAGAATCAAAAGCCTTTAAACTAGACATATTTGCCATATTTCAGCTCATAGGCTGATAGCCTACAAAGAAGGCTAAATGCCTCAAGTCATGCCTTCTTTCAATGGCTGCTATCATCACCTTTCCTGAACAAATTCTTAATTAGGGCATTAAATTAAGTGGCCATCAGCTCCAAGGGGCACTTCAGCTCTTCTTCCACCAGTCATCTCCATTTCCATCAGGGACAAAATAATACTTGCAGGCACACGCTGCACTACAAGGATATTGTAAGTTAACTTCAGCATGTCAGGAGTCATTGTGGCAGTATTGGAAGTGAGGATTCCCCTAACTATGAAGCATGAATGAAGTTCCCTATTACGTCTTGCACTCTACATGTGATCTAAGCCCTTTTCACTTTACTGATAATTTCTTAAAAGTACATAGAAGTTCAGCTATCCTAAAAGGAGCGTAACTATAAATGCTTGCTGTTATTGGGAAATACAGCTTATTAATGCCACTCTGGCAAAATAGTGTGGTTGCAAAGAGTTGGCATAAAATATAGCAGTTCTAGTAACATTATATGTGGTGTTGAAGAGGAATTCATCACATACTTTTAAGGGGAAAACATTTTTTATCAAAAAGCTGAATGTATGTACACAAACAGATTCTAAAATTCTAAAATTGAATCAATTATCTCTTTAACAGTATTTTTTCAGCAAATTTTATCTAATATATTCATAGGTTTATAGCTAGATACCAGACTTATGACCACCAAGGCTTTGATTAGTCTAGCTATGCAATCCAACCCAGTTGTGTCCCTCTGTATCATAGGCATTTATTAAGAGGGGCTATGTTAGTTAGGAAGTTTCTGGAAGTTATGAGGGTACGTTAGTTTGAGCATTACTTTCTGCCTTTGTCTATCAGAGACATACAGGCCAGACTCAGGGTGAATTTCCAATTTCTCATCCAGTGGTCAAGGTTACACTTAAATAGGGTTAGGAATGGAGTCTGCTTCACATGGAGGGGGAGCCTGTTCCAGAGCAATGCGGATCCTCTCAGACACATATCTGTCTCATTAACATGTCTTATTTATGTCACAAGCAAAATTTAAATCATTGGATTCAGTAGTTCTGATGCTGTTCATTTTGCAGATGTGTAAAAGGTCCATCAGTGATGAGCAATGAGGATGCCTTGTATGCCAGGAATTGATTACATCTTAGTAACCTTTAGGAGTCAAAGTACAGAGATAGGGCTTTAAGGTGATCCATACAGGACAATGCAATCCATTCTTCTGGTAAGGGACCCTTACAAACATTCCAAATGCTGCATATGTCTGGTTACTTAACCAAGGTACATGGTAAGGGGGGCATTATACTTGGTCAACTTTGTGGGCATTCCATATCTTGCATATGCCTGGTTACCTGACCAGGGTACATGGGGAGGGGGTATTATACTCAGTAATGGCTCTGATAAGGGCCGACTAAAGTGTCACTATAACTTCCTTGGAGCTGTATGTACTTATAAGTTGGGTGACAAAGAATGATTCTTTTTTTACTACCTTGGCCACATGTTGGTCAATGAGCAGATTACTGTCTACATATGTTTCCAGATCCCTGACTGGGTCACCTCTTGGCTGAGTCTTATCAACAGAGTAATTAGCCTGGGTGGCAGTTTTCCCAAAAGGCACTATAATAAATTTCTTGGCATTGACTTTTTAGTCTGTGACTTTGGTATCAGTCACCTGTCTATGTTAGGCTCTCTTGTAAGATATCTGTGTCATAGGGGGAATCTGTGATAGCTGTCAATATGCAGTCATCTGCAAACTTGGTCAGCCAAAGGTCCTTGACATTTGCCTTTACCTCTGAGAAGTAGATGCAAAATAGAAGTGGTTGTGGCATGGGACACTGAGATACCCTGCTGGGTCTATTAGTGGAAGTGATATCACCAGTCCTGACTTCCTGGGTCCTGTCTGTGAGCCAGCTGGCAATCCAATGAGTTATGCAGGGATTTATGCCCAGTTCAGTGAGTTTGTCAACTATATCCGAGTGAGGTATTGTATCAAACACCTTATCCAGCCCAAGAAGGTGGTATGCACCATTTCCCCTCATCCATTGCCTTGGTGATCTTCTTAAAGAAGTCCACTAGGTTTAGTAAGCATGACCTTCCCTTGACAAAGCCAAACTTGATTGGATTCAGTATGTTAAGGTTGCCTATGTCTGTGTTGGTCATTTCCCTGAGAATTCTTCCCATGGCTATGCATATTAGACTGGTCGGACTAATAGGTCTGTAGTTCCCAGGGTCAGTTGATGGTCCACCCTTGTGAAGTGGAATAACTGTTGCAGTCCCCCTGTTCTCATGGTACAAAGCCTGTTTTGAGGCTATAGTTGAAAAGTGGCTCAAGTGGTTTTGATAGGTGATGTTTCAAGATATTTAGAAAATATCCTGGGTATTGTTGGGATGCATGGAGGCTGTGTTTTTGGCCTTACTGAGTACTGCCATGATCTGCTCCCTGTTAACAGTTGAGAGGGGGTGAGTAGTAGGTATTTCATGGAGGTAGGCAGAGGGGAGTGGGGGTGAAGTTTTAACTGAAGTTGTCAGCCAGAAATTCACTCTATTGCTCTGTCCAGTGAAGGTGGCACCATTGATCACCAGTTTGGCACACTGCTGTGTGCTGCCTTTGAGGTTTTGGACATAGCTGAGAAGACCTTGTCTTCAGTCTGTGAGGCTATCTTGACCTTGTAATTGACCTCGTTGGACTTAATTAGCCTTCTTATCTCCCTGTATATTTTAATTAGAGAGCTCCTATCATTATGGGATTCGCTTTTCCTGATTTCAGCCATTACTTTTTTTTCCTTTTGTTATATACTCTATTAAGGTTAGGATTCCACTGGTGTAGTTTGTTTTGAGATTACTTCTAGTAAGTAAGCAGCCTCTCTATATACATTTACATGGTTGTACAGGGTCTTTGTGAACAATTCAGTATGGCTGGGGTTCCCAAAGTCTGCACTAGGGTGCTGCGAACTAATAAGCTTAGCCGCAAAATAAACCACAAGCTAATTAGCTTGGTTACTAAGCTTATGAGTTTGCGGTTTATTTTGCTGATACACTAAAAGTTAATACATGATGATTTAATAAAGATGTTTCTTGTTTTAAAACAAAATTAGCTATGTCCCTCCTAATCCCACCAAAACAGGTAGTCTAGGGAGAAAAAGTGATGGATTACACTTGAGTTACACATACCTCTCAACCTCTATTCATTTTTATACAGTAAACAAAACTAATTTCTTAATAAAAATACTGTTTAGAACTATAAGTCACAAATAAACCTCGAGAAACTCAAGTTATAAGTCTCTACACCACTGACCACTCCATGCAACTGTTATTTACACCTAGAACTAGAAACTAGTACAAAGGGGAAGTGGGGTTTACAGTGTATAGTTTCATATGACTTTATGCAAAACTGTTAAAGAATATACACCCATGAAACAAAACCAGACAAAATCAAATTGTATTTGGTGGCACTCCTTACTTCAAATTTTGCACCACATTCTCCCCAAATACAAGGGCCAAGCAACTTGCCCTAACAAGCTACTGTAAAAATACAGCAATTGTTAAATGTCGTGGAGCTTTACTTCATTGCTTCCCCCTATAAATGCATTGCCTGCTAAAGCAGGTATACCCCACTTAACAAAATGAAACAAAAAGGCAAAATTCATTAGCAGCAGTTCCTTGCCACCACCAGCTGTGCTATGGGGTATGCTTAGTGTAAATACCAGCTTGTGTCCTTTATTATTGCACATTTTTCATTAAAATGTAACATTTTTCATATTTTTGATTCAATTTACTCACAAAGATCTTTTCTTTCTTTTCAAACATGAAAAGTGTCACAAAGCAAACGTGATATGTTACTGTTTCCAGTCTGTACCTGTTGCTGCAATTTATCCACGCATCTTTTTGGCTTTATGTGCCATTGTTTCTTCTGGTGTTTGCCAATGCACCTGTTAACTCAAGTATGTAGTTTCTGGTTGAAACAAAAATCAGTGGAAAGGGGATTGATAGTGATATGCAAGATATGTCCAGCCTTAAGAAATGAAGGCCACTGAGCCAAGCTTCAAGGATCATGAAACCACAGCTACAAACTGCAAAAGTCAAACAAAAGTGAGAATTATCCACATACCTAGTCTCAAGTCAACTCAACTGTGTGGCCTGGAATTACAGTTTTGAGGATGAATAAGGCAATCTATTCTGGCAGTTAACTACATTTGCAATGCTTTCAGATGCAATACTCTTATAAAGGCTTTTGAAAAGCTATCCACAAACAGAGGTATAGTTATATGAAGCACTTGGCATAAACAGTTGATATGCAATATCCTGATTTTAGCTGTCTCCAAGGGGACAGTTTGTCAATCTCATTGACAGTTTCTAGATGGAATGACAAAATATAAACTAGGAACCTTATGCATTTTAACCATGCTTGGGATAATAACTTAAAACAGTAATCCCCAACCATGTCTGAAACGTTATGTTATCTATATGTATGCATGTATGTGTGTGTGCGTATATATTATACTATATAGATAATATCATTAGTTTGATAAATTAATATGATTCATTACTATTTACCATAGATATTACTTAAAAAATCTTAATGAGTGTATGACAAACCAATTCTATTTGGAACATCCACTGAATGTTCCTCATGATGGGGTAGACTTGAGAGGCATGGCTGTCGCTAAAGCTGTTGGTAATGTGCCAAACTCTATAAATTAATGGTTGCCTGGCTTGCATTTATATAAATTGCTTCAAGTGGCCAGAGTTGATAATTCAGGCAGTAATCAATGGAGCATCCTAATTTATAATTTGCATTTCTGTCTGGGGGACTACACATGAAATATCCATATCAAATACAATGTACCACCATGAAGATGCTCATCGTTTTGAAAGCCTGATGGTGCAGAGACAAGGCATCTAGTTGTACAACCAGTGATACTTGTTTAAGAATAGACTTCAGTCTCTGACAGAGTCATCTGGGGAATAAGATGAAGAGAATGATTATACCCAGTAACACATTAAGTGCACAGCAGCATTCAGGATTTAAATACTCTTAACTGTGGAAAAAATGGGATTTTATTTAAGTAATATTCTTTGGACAAGGACTTAAACTTACTAACATTCTAAGACTTTTTTAACCTAACGGTTAACTGAATGACGTTTGATCTGTTGCTTTGGATATGTTTTCCTGATTGCATACCTCTCAACCTCTTTGAACAAAAAAGCTAGACAAAGTTACAAATAATGGGGGAGCAAAGGTCCAAAAATAAGAACACTTTTTAAATACTGCTCTTATAAGCTTAGAAAGTTGATAGAATAACAAGTCTTGCATTAGCATGAATTTTCTGAAGGACATTGTGTGAAAATCAAATGTCTGCCATTATTTTCTGACCAGTCCTCAGTGATTTTTCCAAGAAAACTACAATTTTATGAGAAACGGACAAAAAAATATGATTAAAAACTCTGGACATTCTGTGAAAATCTGCACAGCTGAGAGCTATGTTCCTGAGCCTGGTATCATAGTAGTTCAGTTAACAAAGCATCCAAATCTGTGTAGACCTTAAATTTTTTACTGCAAAACTCAACATTTGTTGCATGAATAATATCAAAGTACACTGGTTCAGAAGTTATAGCATAAATGAGAAGGGCATTTTTTATGGACCTTTATCATCCATCCTCCTTGTCAATCAAAACAAGCCACCACAGGTATACAGTGGTCCATTGTTAATGCTTAGGTCAGGATCTGGTTTCCTTCTGCTAGCACAGCTCCTGATGGTACGGGTTGTGCAGCTTTGAGATTTACATCTATGCCCAGATTAATCTCCTAGATTTTTCAGGAGAACGCAGGATGTGGCCAGTGTCTAGCACTTTTTTTAACTTTTGCAGCTCTTCCCAATTAAATGTGTGCGAAACAAGTGGATCAAAAGTAAAGAAAATGAGGAAGTGAGCATATTTGTGTGTGTACATATTTTTTCTGCTTCACGTTTGTGTTAATAGGTAACAGACCTGAGGAGGATGATGGTAAAGAAAATTGGTGCCCCTTTGGGAGCAAGATATCTATAAATATATTAAATGCCTTTACTGGGGTGTAGTCTATAGTATGAATTTGATGGGAGGTGCCTTGGGAAAACCTGGATTCAACAAGGGAGCCGAGAATCGAAAAAGTTTGGGAACCACTGCAGTATGGGGTGATGTGAATTCAGGGTTGGGAGGGACACTGAATTTTGGCAAACTATTGCTTAATAGTACATAGTTTCTTTTGAAATAGTTCCTAACTGTTACAGGGTTTTCTGTGGTTACTGAGTTGATTTTTATTTCAAAGGAGACAGTTCTGTGGTCCAACCTCACCAGCAAGGACATAACACTGGGGGGAGGGGTGGTGTGCAGCACTTTGCCATATTGGTGAGTACTTGTTCCAGTATGTTTGAATCTCCGGTCAGTATGTGCATTGTCTGGAGAAGGATATTTGTGTTAATGAAGTCCAGGAACCGTTGTGCCTATGAGTATGAAGCAGTGTGTGTGTCCCAGTCTATAGAGGGGTAGTTAAATACTTCCAAGTTTAGGGTATTTGATTTAATGATGAATATCTGTAGTAGATTGAGGTTTGAGCTATGGGATTCTAGGGATATAGGTGGTGACCTATAACTTGCTGGGATATGGTATGTGACTTTGTGTATGGTGATTTGGACATGGATAAATTCCAGGACATTGTCCTGTTTAACTAATGCAGAGTTGTGTTTGTGCTACTATAGTTTCAGACTCCACCACCTTTTGTTTTTGTATGAACAGCTGATGGTCTAAATGTGTGGAATTCACTGAAGCCTTGTATAGACAGAGTAATTTATGCGGATTTAAACCATGTCTCAGTAACACCATTGATGTCTATATTCTCCAGATTAAGGAGATCTTGTTCCTAGCAATGAGCAGTAACACCTTTAGGTTTCTTTGGTTTTATTAGCTATGTTAGTAAGTTTGCCAATTTGGCATTGCCCAAAAAAGGCTCGGGGTGAGATGGATAAAGTTTTAGCCAATACTCAGAAGTCTAAGGAATACAGGTGTAGACCATCCTTTGCAAAGCAATGTGGTTTGCAAAGCATGTTCTCCCATGCTGACAGATATTGAATCCCCCTGGAAAGACACCAGAAACTAAGGCAATTATTGAAGTCAATCATCTTTTTTGTACTGTGGCATCATCCTTGGTGAAGGTAGAATGCTGCTCAGTGCAAGGCACATACCTACCTGAGACCCATATTCAGAGAGGTCAACAGTGTCTCAATTCATATAGTACTTAAATCCCATATCATCAAAACTCCCTGAGCATGAGTTGCAAATTTTAAAACACATGACTTAACTCAGTAAGCAGAAATACTTTAGGCTAAATAGCTTGTGATATCAAACATATTGTATCCCTCTTCAGACTTATATATTCCAACACCAACATTGTGAAACCACAGAGAAACTAGAAATAATTCATTTTTCACATCAGATAATCTAGCTGTTATTTCATATGGTATGCATACATAATACATTACTTAGGAGTCACCTGTGCAGGAGCAGGGGATTGCCTCCCACAAAGCTTCTGAAATATTTACCTTAGAAAATTTGTCTCTATTTGTTCTATCAGATCACTACAGACCTTCAATTCTGTTTAAGTGTGGTAACCATACACTTTGGGCTGGATTCATTAACAGCTACATGAAATGTAGCTATTATGTTGGCAGCGCACTGTGCCGGCAACACAATAACATTATATTTGGTATTCATTAAATTAAACAAATTCATTAAACAGAGCTACATGATCTGTAGAGATGCCAAACAGAGATAAATGCCATACTAATTACAGCATAAAGAGATAAAGAACATGCTAATTAACCAATCTAATATGACAGAGCTATTCAGGAAGCTATTAAACAATTGTGTACATTCAGTGTAGCCTTTTGCTGTGTGCACCAAAACTCTTTAGAATACAGCACAATTAGACTTAGAAATAAAAAGCATGTTAGTGATTGTTACTACTATTATGCTGTATGTGCCACAGGCTTTAAATTAGTTTCCTGCTGCTGCCAGACCTTGAGCAAAAAGAAAAAGAAGGTACTTATACCCCCATCTGACTTATCAGGGACTGCATGACACACAAAACTGTATAGCAAAACCAGGTAGACATGGAAGCAGTATGATAAATATGCAATCTATTCCATTCTCATCTGAGGCCCAAGGTAAGAGTGGAGAGTGGAGAGTGGTGTTGGGTGGTGTGTGTAAGATATGGTTTGGATCTGTAGAGTGTGCCAAGCTTTATGTGAGACTTTTTGATGGATAGTGCTAAGTGTTTGTCAAATTTAAGACAGTTATTGATGCGTCAGGGCTGGTAACTCGGCACGTAAAAATCAACTACCAATCATTAGCGGACCGATGTTCCGCTGTGGCACCCCCTAACCGGGAAAAGCAGAAAGACACAAAAAAAATTGATTGTGACACCCAGATGTTTGGTGTCTTTAACAGGTTCAGTTATGGTTTTGTTGGCAGAGTGGATGGTAAAAGGTGGCTACTTGATTTGGTACTACAGAAAAGCATTAGCTTAGCTTTGTTTGGACTGAGTATGAGCTGGTATTCTGAGGGATAGTTTCCTATGTCTATGAGGGATTTTTGAGTTCTTTCTTGGAGTGCTGGAAGGGATGGAGCTGAGCAAATGAAGGTGAAGTCATCGGCATACTGTACAATGGTGGTTAGGTGAGTGGTAGAGGAGAATTTGCTGAAGATGGTGAACAGCAGTGGACCAAGTACTGACCCTTGTGGCACACTGAGACAGGTAGTAGGGTAGACAGTTCATTTTGCCACTTGACTGCTTCTTGACGGTCTGTTAAATAATTGTGAAGCCATGGTAGGGCTGGTTGGGGAGAGATTTAAGGAGGATAGCTTTTCAAGTAATTTTTGGTGAGATACTATGTCAAAGGCCTTAGACATGTCAAGGAAAATGGAGGCTATGAGTTGGTCATTGTTTCTGAGCTCATTGACATTAGTGGTGTAACTTATTAAAGTGGTTGTAGTACTGTGTTTGGGTCTAAAGCCATATTGGGAGTTAGAGAACAGATTATTATTTACTAGGTAGTCAGGGAATTGTGTGAGTATATGGCTTTTTCAAGGATTTTGGATACTGGTGGGTGTATAGCAGCTGGTCTATAGTCTGAGAGATCATTTAAGGAGCCATGTTTGTGCAGAGGTCTTATATGAGAAAATTTCCAGAGCTTGGGGATGTATTGTTCAGAAGTAGATCAGTTGATTAAAAGAGAGATGGGATAAGAGATAGTCTCAGTGACCATGCTAGTCTGAGGAATTCCTTAGGCAGTAGATTGGCAGTAAGGGATGTAGGCTTTAATTTCTGGGGAAGTTTTTTAATTGCACTAGTTTGTATTGTTGAGATGAATTTCTGTTGGGTACTGATTCTAATAGTATTGTTAGTGGAGTCTGGTTGCCATTTTTATGAGGGATAGTACTGAAAACACCAAAGCAAGAACAGTTGACAAAGCTGCTACAGTTAGATTCCACAAAGCGAGTACTAGTTTTAGCGCTTTCTTTCACTTTTATTGTAAAACGTGAACTTCATTTTTTTATTGATGTTTAAAGAATTGTTTACAAAACAAAGTGTTATAAACATTAATGTTTTATATACAGCAAATACTAACATAATCATTAATTGATTGCATTACATCATTTCCTGTTTTTTCATATAAAACGGGAACAAGGGAGAGTTCACGTTTTTCTGATGAAGTTCACTTTTTACAATAAAAGTGAAAGAAAGCGCTAAAACTAGTACTCGCTTTGTGGAATCTAACTGTAGCAGCTTTGTCAACTGTTCTTGCTTTGGTGTTTTCAGTTGTTTTTCGGCTAGTCCGAGATTTGGTTTTTAAGGGATAGTACTGAGTTAATGAAGTGTTAGGTAACTTGTGATGTTATGCGATCTCAAGTATTTAAATTGGTAGGAGATGGTGTAGCAGATTGACTGGGATTGAGGAGTTGTTTTATTGCCCCCCCAAAGAATTGGGGGGATTGTTTCGGTGATTTGTTGGATTGTAGTGTAATAAGCCTTTTTGTCATTTAAGATTTGTTTTTTGGCAGTTTTTTAATTGTCGATAAGAGTTAAAGGAGGTTTGTTTTTTTGGTCATTTGATATTCAGTCCAGGCTTGTCTCTGTGCTGTAGGAGTCACTTATTGTCTTTAGTGAGCCATGGAAGACAATTTGATCTAACACAGACCTTTCTGAGGGGTGCTTGGCTATTTAGAATTTCAAGGAAAGTATAATTGAAATATTCAACTGTGGTGTCAAGTTGAATTGTTTTAGAAATAAATTGAAGGTTTCAGGGGAGAAATTTATTTTGTTGTGAACCTGTTTTAATATAGTGTTTTTTTGAGGATTTATCCTGTGCTTAATTAGGTAGGTGGGTTAATAGTCACTGAGACTGTCTGCGAGGCAGCTGGTAAGGTAACCAAGAAAGGGCCTGTTTGTTAGTATCCAGACCAGAATTGACTGCTCGTTGCTGTGTTTATCAATTCTGATTTGAGAGAGCACTAACTGAGATAAACCATAGAGATGAATAAAGTTAGTAGCGTTATTTGAGGAGCAGGTGGACCAATCCAAGTTGAAGTCCCCAATTATAATGGTATCCTATTTAAAAGTACAGGCAGACCAGTCAGGAAGGTTTTCAATTATGGGGAGGTTATTACCTGGTGAGATATAAGTGGCTATTATTATCATGTGCTTATTGGAATGTAGCTGGAGTAATATCTCTGAACGTAACATGTCGTGTGGGTCATATACAAGGTGTTCCAATTTGAAAATGTCCTTATACATTATGGTGAAGCCACGTCCTTTCTTGTGTGTTCTGTCATGTCTGTGTATATTATAGTCCTGGGTTAGTATTTCAATATTGTTAATGTATGGCTTGAGCCATGTTTCTGTTATAATTACAATGTCTGGAGAGTATAGATCAAGGGCTGCATGGAATTCATGAACTTTATTTAGGATGTTTCTTAGATTCTTCTTTAGGATTAGGAGGTCTGCGCTGCTATCTGTTAGATTACTGCTGTTGTGAGTCATTATGCTGCTTAGTGGAAGGGCAGTTGGTTGCTGGAGCCGAGGGCCTGAATTGGGATTTATGTCTCCACATAGTTTGAGGTGATTGACTCTGAACATAAATAAGTATGTGATTTTGGGTAGAAGTTTGGGAATTTCTTGAGTAGGTGAGGTATAGCATGTAGGTCAGTGTATCTGAGTAAGAGGAGTTCTATGTTGGAGCTATTGTAAAGTTGAGGGGATATGACAGTTTTCGTAAAACTAGAGTTGGATGGAGTGGTGACCGGGTTGGTTGGAGAGTAGATGCTAGTGATGTGATATTTGTTATAGGAGGTGGTAAGTAAGCAGAGGAGTAATAAATGTTGAAGTAGCATTTTAAATTAATGAAAAAGAAGGAGATGAGATGTAAATATGAGAGAGGAAAAGGACTGGGTTTAAAATTTTGAGTCTTACCTCTTGCTGGAAAATGCACTGAGTATCCTTGTGATTGGATCAGATAGAGTCAGGTGAGTGGTGTTGTGAATGGCTAGACAGAGGAGTTGTGACAGGTTAATTAGTAACGGGTGTGTTGGCAGGACCAGAATAGCAGCTGGTAACAGAAAACAATCAGTGAGCACTTAGTAGTGTCTGAGAAAGGAATCATTGAGTGATTACAAATAAATGTGAACAGCTTGAGAAGAGGATGTAAGAAAGGGAGGGAATGCAGTAATTGAGGTGGAAGACTAGGTAAGTAGGGTAGAAAAGTACAAGCACAAAGAAGTTCCCAAGGTTGTCCAAGGAAGATCAGGTAAAGGGGTTAGCTAATAGGTAAATCTGTTGTGTAGTTATAGTAATTACAGTGGGAACTACAGGACAGTAGTACAAGTGCTTCAGAGTGGGAATTACAGAGGTAACTGAAAAGAGACAAGTCAGGATAGTGGAAGTAAAAGGTAGCAAGGGAGAGGAGGAGTACTACAAGTGTTAAGAGGTAGAAATAAATGGTTGGGGAGGCAAGGTCCAGCTTGGTGATGTTCAGGTAGTGTTCCTATTCAGATAATGTCAGAAATTTGAAATAGAATGACATACATTGATTAAATTACAGTTGTTTGTAGGACCATAGTGTCCATTGTTTAGCAGGAACTAAACTTCAGATTGTGAAGTGGGGGTGGCTTGTGTTCAGTTCAGAAGCATTAAATTGAGAGCTACAGCCTTATATGTTAGCAACAGGAGTCAACAAATATCCAATAAAAAAGACCATAATGTTAGATGTACACCACTGGGACCGGGATGGGGGAATGTGGAAGCCATAGTGAAGAAAAGATGGTGCAAGATGCCAGTGGGTAAAGTTTAAATGCTGCCTATATGACTCCACCATCCTATTATCCCGCCTTTCACAACCACAAGTTCTTTGCAACACATAACAGCTATTGTGTTCTTAGTTTACTAGTCTGTTGGCTATGTTTCTGCTGCCTTTTGATTTTGTTTGAGAATCAGGACAGCTGTAAAGTACTGCCAAGATGGTTCGGACAGTCCTGTATTAACAAAATCCCTACTGCTCTTTAATGCACTCTATCTGTGGTTACATAATTAAAAGGCATATGTACCTGTGAATATTTTAACTGTAATACAGTCACTATATCTTGTGCATATGTTTCTTTATTTACTCATAGCCAGGGTCTCCCTCCATATACTTACCTCCTGATATCTTTCCTCTCCTGCATAGCATCTCCAATTGCTCATACTACATCTAATTTGTCTACAGTTGTAACTCCTGCTGTCCCTCACTTTCTAATATTGTTTCTTCTCCATCTCCTTTGCAATTCTCAGCCTCTACCTGTCCTCTTCCCCTCCCCCCTGTGTCTCCCACTATTTCTACTATATTTGTTACTTTTTGTGTCGATATTTTGCACACTTATTAATCAGTCCATAATCTCTTTCTTTTTATTTACAGCTAGCTGTCCAGCTGTACACTACTTACATCTTTTCCCACCCCTCCAAACTCTACCAATCTGCATTCCACTGAACTGCACCCTGTGGGACCTTTGTGAAACTTACAAGACCAGAAGGATCACCTACCCTAAGCAATAGCATAGGGGTTTGCCTAATCTTCAACCTACCTGTAACATATTTTCTGCTTGCTACTTAGTAGCTTGCACAATTGATGTGACTCCCCTGAGAATGCCTTTTTCCTGTTATTCCAATTATCTGACTAATTGCCCACTTTCTGACCACTAGGTGACAGTGTTTAACAACATAAAATTACCAATCCCATTAGTTCCCTGAGCTGAATTGACTGGCAAGTATCACAGCCCACTATAACTTAGCTTTCTGTTACTAAGCATGACTGTTTAAATAGTTGGAAAAGGGTACTACAGTCAAGTACAGTGTTTCTTTATCTCCCCTGTCCTTGTACTTATAGGCTGTGCCTACCAGCTTAACACGCTACATTCTACTCTTTATTTTATTTTACATTTTATTTTTTTCTGGGTACAGGAACACCAACTCTCATGCCTATACATTTCCTTTCTTTGCATAATTTTAAGCTTATCAGTTTAATTTACTTCTGTCAGCCATACTAGAGCCTTGGGAACTTACCTTTCCTCATTCTAAGCTCACTGATTTTTTTTTGTTGACTTCTCTTGCCTTCTCCTGCTGGGTCAACCCACTCCATTCGCCTTCGCTGCATTCAGGCTCACTCCACTCCTCTACCCTACCCCCATTCCCACTCACCCCCACTTTCATTACATTTATAATCTCTGAACCCCACCCCTATCAGCTAGCTATCCAGTCACCTATTACTTTCAATTAGCTTCTCCCTCCACCCATCTCCACTCCCCACAACACATTTATCTCCTATTATTGCTATCCTATTTCCCTCTACCTATTCTCTACTAACCTAATTATCTCCTACTCTTCCCATTTTCTATCCATACCCCCATCCTCATTAGTTTTCCTACTTGTGTCCCTCTTTGCCATCAGCTTAATAAAACCCATCAGTATGTTGCTTCTTTACCTCTCTATTGCTAGTCTCTTCCTATTATCACTATCTACATTATATCACATACCACTCTGCCTCCAAACGCCATCACCTAATCTCCCCTACAGGCAATCCTCTCATATCAACTCTGCACCAATACAAATCTCTCCTCACCTCTTCCTTTTCTCTCCTTCTGACCTGTTTAGGGTTCCTACATTTCCTAACACATCTTTATCCACCTGTATAAAACAGAGACCTCCCACCGTACTAACCTTACTCACATATATCCTTACATTCTTTAATACATTACTCCTGGATGGGGACATCCATCCATCCCAAACCCAGACCTCCTGCCCCTACTTCTCAAAACTTCACACCTCAAATCCCACCCCCTCATTCACTAACCCACATACTCACTGCTTCTCCTAAATCTCTAACTATTTTCTCTCTAAATACCCAAAACATGGTAAATAAAATTACTCAGCTACACTCATGGATTAGGAACACTTCCCCCATATCTTAACTCTCACAGAAACTTGGCTAAAACTTCATATATCAAACTCCAAAATTCTCCCCCCAGGATGCAGCATTTTTTGCGCTGACAGAACTAATAAGAGAGGAGGTAGAGTGGCCATCCTATACTCTGAACAACTGAACCTCTCCCCTGTCTATTATCATACCCAGCTTTTCACCTGCAGAAATCCTTATCGTAAATTGTCATCTCAATCCTCACAAGTAATTTGCCATTGCTTCCATATATATATATATACCCCTGGAGATAATATCCCTATTCTAGAGAACTTACTATCCTGGCACACTCAATATGTCCCCTCAAAACTATTATACTTGGTGATGTTAACATAGATTGGACTAAACTGTTTTCCATATCCACTGCTCTTAGCCTCAATCTTCATGACTTTCATTAACTCCTATCTTCTCCTGCTAGGTCTAACAACAAATATACTTCAGGTTCTATAATTGACTGGATCCTTATTTCAGACCCCAAACTCTGCCATAACCCATGCATTCTTCCAATTCATTAAGTGACCACTTCCCTATCTACATCCATAGACAGTCCAAACATTCTCCCAAAGACAACCTATACAGAGAATGTAGGAATCTTACCTAATCCATCCCAGACAAATTTAACTCTAATTTATCCATTATTAAGTGGTCATTCCTATATCACCTGCCCATCAATGAGGCTGTTACAGCTTTCAATAAGATATTTCTGGACATTCTTAACTCTATGGCACCATCGAGGAAAATCATAATAAAGTCCAAAGTTGCCCCCTGACTCACAAGACATAGCTGCTCTATCATGCATCAGAGAGACCGTGCTTGGAAAGCCTGGCTCAAAAATAAAACCCCTCTCATACTTCAGAAAGATAAAGGACTTAGAAACTTCTATAAAAAACTAGTCAACCAACATAAGAGAACCTTCTTAACCACTAACCAATATAACCCACATGAAAACCCAAAACAATTCTGGTCCACCATAAACAAGCTTCTCTACCCTGGTAACCCTTCTATCCCCAGTACCTTCCCACTTAACACAGCCACAGAGACTGCCACTCTCTTAAACAACTATTGCATTGAAGCTATTCAAAAACTTACTAAACATTGTGCCACCTCTTTCACCCCTCCTCAACCACCAAAAACCTGACCTTCCCTAACTCCTTCTCTTTCCAACCTGTCCCCACCTCCTTCATTAAATCACTCCTAAGTAAACTCAAGCCATGCTCCCCCTCTACTGATAAACTATCTCCTCACTTTCTAAAAATTGCTGCTGAATCTATTGCCTTCCCTATCTCTGCACTTATAAATTGATCAATTACAGAAGCCCATGTCCCCTATATCTGGAAATTCTTTTACACAAGTCCTCTTCACAAAGGTGGAAACTCTACTGACCCCTCTAACTTTAGACCCATATCTGTCCTATCCCCCTTATCCAAGATTCAAACATCTACTAGAGAACAACCTTCTAACTCCCATCCAGCATGGCGTTAGACCCCACCACAGTACATCTACTGCACTAGTGTAATTTAGCCAAACAGTAGCTGAAGCCCATTATAACAACTTGCTTTTATCCTGTCTCTTCCTTGATCACTCTAAGGCCTTTGACATAGTCTCTCATTCTAAACTGTTAACCAAACTCTCTGATCTTTTTGTCTCTACCTCCTCTGTAAACTGATTCTCTAGCTATCTATCTAAAAGACAACAATCTATACGCTGGAAAACTGTCTTCTCCCCCTTTCTTCCCATCAACACTGGAGTTCCCCAATGATCTATCCTGGGTCCCCTCCTCTTCAATATTTTTACTAATGATCTACATTCTGCAACTAACCTCTCTACACTCTTACAATATGCTGATGACTCCTCTCTTATCACCACTGCCCATAACTTTCCTGAACTCTTAGCTACCACCCAAAATATCTTCTCTTCTATTGAAAGCTGGCTCTCTGACAATCAGCTCATACTAAACCCTAATAAAACTAAACTTTTACTCTTCTTTCCAAAAAAAACTAGTAAGACAAAAACTTTCTTTCTCCATCATCTCCCTTAATAATACCATAATTAAACCTGAATCCTATACCAAATTACTCTGTGTCACTATTGATGATGAACTAAAGTTTTATTTTATTTTATTTTATTTATTTTACATTTGTTGACTGGGATAGTCCGACTGGATGCATGTCCATTTTCAGCGGAGGCCCGGGGAGAAAAGCTCCAAGGGTAAGCAGATACAGCATTACATAATACCAGCATTACATATTACAAACAGACTATTTACAGAGATTACATAAGTAAGCAAGTTAAACAAGTTCCACAGGTTACAGTTAATCCTGAGCACAAGTCAGGATTAAATTAAATTACACAGTAAACTGGTTAACAGATTTTTACACATTCTAGAGAGAGTTAGCTAGGCTTGATACATTGACATAGCCAGTTAAGTGACAAATGTTGTTTGAGTCTAGTTTTAAATTGACCTAAGGTGGAAAGTAAGGTAATATCAGCTGGAAGAGAGAGTTCCAGGATCTACTTACAGAGTTTGCAAAGAGAGAATCACCGGCTGTGTTACTAATTTTGCTAGTCTGAATTAGTAGTTTGTTAGAGGATCGAAGTGGTCTAGGATTGTTATAGGGGGTGATAATATTTTTAAGTGCAGGAGTATTGTCCGGATTATAGAGGATTTTATAGGCCATAATCAGTTGGTTATACTGGATTAGGCTGGGTAGTTCAAGTCACCCAAGCTGATTTAGATTGATGCAATGATGTGTCCTAAAAGGCAGCCCAGTGGCAAACCTGGCAATGTGGTTGTAGCAAATTGAGAGTTTGTTAAGGACAGTCTTGTTTAAATTCAAGAGTAGAGGGGATGCATACAGAAGGGTTGAAAGAAGGTGCGAGAGAGCTATGGCAATTTTAGCTAGAGGGGTTAGGAAGGCTTTTATTCTGTAAAGTGACCCTAGTTTTTTATTGATGGTTTTGATAGTTTGGTTAACATGTAGGTCAAATTTTAGATTATTGTCTATGATGACACCTAATAGTTTTGTAGATGGGTCAGGGGAGATTATTGTGCCATCATTTGATTTTATGGTAAAGGTGAAAGCGGTAGACCTACGTGTTGGTGAAAATAACAGCATTTTAGTTTTTTGGGGGATTTAGGATCAGACTATGTTCAGAAAGCCAGTTTTCTATGGTATTAAAGGTGGTCTGGGTAGCTGACCATAACTCTACTGGAGATGTGGCTGAGCAAATCAGAGCAGAGTCATCAGCATATTGGATACAGCTGACTTTTGGGATGACAGTATAAAGGTCGTTAATGAAGATGGAGAACAGCAAGGGCCCTAGTATAGAGCTTTGTGGTACTCCGAGGGTGTTAGATAGAAGGTTAGAGAGTTTGTTCTGCCAGAGGACAGCCTGCTGTCGACCATTCAGGTAGGATTGAAACCATTGGAGGGCTCCAGTATCTAGACAGAATGTTTGCAGGGTGTGGATTAAAAGTTGGTGATCAACCATATTGAATGCCTTGGAAAGATCCTAAAAGAGGGCTGAGGATATATAATTATTGTTGCAATTATGGTTTATGGTGTTAGTAAAGGCTAGGAGGGCTGAAGTAGTGCTGTAATGAGGATGGAAGCCATGCTGAGTGTCTGCCATAAGACGATTTTGGATTAGGTGGTGCATGAGTTGTCTATGAATACATTTTTCCATATTCTTTGCAAGTGGAGAGAGTATAGCTATTGGCCTATAATTGGAGAATTCAGTAGAGCTGCCTCCTTTGTGAAGTGGGATTACATAGGATATTTTCCAGATGGTGGGAATTTTAGCTTCTACTATGGTTCGATTGATTAGTATTGAGATGGGGTAAGCAATAGCATCAGCTGATTTTTGTAGGTACTCGGCAGGGAGTTGATCAGCAGAAAGTGTAGTGGGTTTTAATTTTTTGATCAAGGTACGGATAAGTGAAGTGGTGACTGGTTGGAAGCTGAACCTGAGTAGGTTTCTAGGGGTGCTACTTTCAGGACCAGGGGAGCTAGGAGGTAGTTGGCTAGCTAGGGCTTGAATTGTCTCAGTAAAGAATTGGTTAAAACTATCAGAAACATCTTCAGGGGTTTTATCAATAGTAGTAGCAGGGGTTGGGGTTGAAGTTTGTCCAGGATGTAGTAGATTATTTAAACCTGCCCAAAACTTCTGAGGGTTATTTTGATTTACTGTCTGTAAATTACAGTAGTATTGTTTTTTGTCTTGTAAAATTGATTTTTTGGTTTCGTTCCTGGATTGCCTGTATTTAATGTGATCTTGAGGGTCTTTAGAAGAATGCCATAAAGCCCATTCTTTGTTTCTAAGGGTAATTTTGAGTTTAGACTCTATAGAAAGCCATGGTGCAGTTTTTGCCTTGGTTCTCTTTGAACGAACAGGTGCATGCAAATCAAGGATCTCAAGGAATTGGTTGTTAAAGTATGCTACTGCTTCCTCTAAGGGGAGGTGTTTTAGAATAGACCAATTACACAAGTTTAGTTCTTGTTGGAATTTGGCAGGGTCAAAGTTTTTATTGTTTCTAACCTTTCTGAGTAAGGGTTGTTGGGAATTAATGGTTTTGTGCTTAATTACATATGTGAGAAGGTGATCGCGTAGGCCGTTAAGGAGGGTACCAGAGGTGTACAGTTGGGGGTGACTGTTTATGAGTACCCAGTCAAGTATACTTTCTGTTTGGTTGGGTTTACCTATCCTAGTAGGGGTGGATATGATTTGTGTAAATGCATGCAGGTTAATATGGGCGGTTGGGGATTCTGAGAAGCAGGTGCCCCAGTCTATGTTAAAGTCTCCAAGTAGTAGGGTTTCTTGGGGGTAGTGACATGATAGTCAGAGCAGGATATCTTCAAATGTAGATATATTGTTACCTGGGGAAATGTACATACAGATGATATTAATGCATTTATTTTTATTAAGTTGCAATTTGGTGGCAAGAATCTCTGAGTTATTAATCTGAGGAGGTTGTATTACATCTATGGTGACATTCAACTCAGATTTATAGAGTACAGCTACCCCACCCCCTTCCTCGAAGCACGATCCAGCCTGTGTATGTTGTACCCAGGTGGTAACACTTCATTGTCTTTAGTGTTAGGTTTTAACCAGGTTTCAGATAAACAGAGAATCTCAGGGGAGTGGACATCCATAAGTGCATGTAATTCATGTACCTTGTTATTAATGCTTTTAATATTGAGATGACAGACTAGGAGAGAGTTAGTTGGTCTATTAATTGTAGGTTTGTAGCTTAGATTGCAAGTAGAGGGGGTATGTGTATCTGAAGTGAGTGGGCCAGGGTTGGGGTGAATATCACCACCAAGTATTAGGTTGAGTCTATACTTGGTGATGAACTTCAGGAATTTGTTTATTAGTTTGTGGTAGTGTTTGGATCTAGAGCTAATGTGCCTGGGGTTGAGATGTTGATAGACTGAACAAGATGTTGGATAGGATCTGGTACTGTAAGTATGGTTGAAGGTGGAAGGATTTACAGCTGGGGTGATAGTATGGCCTTTTGGGACCTGAAATCCCGTGAGAAACTGGTTTTCATACAAGGTAAGGAGGTATGGTGTGAACAAGAGGGGTAGTAAAGAGGAGTATATCATTATCTGTGATTCAGCTAGTGAGTTAAGGAACTGTTTTACCTGGTGATGCAACACCAGAAGATAGAGTGGTGAGGTCAAGGCACTGGAAGGGGGATGGGAGAATGCCAGATGAAAGCTAATAGGTGCTATTAAAATGTAGGTAGTAGAATGGGGGTGGGTGGAATTATCTCAGATGAAAGCAGATAGGATCTATAAAGTGGGGGAGTGGCTATAGTGCTATAAAGTTAGAGGTACTGGGGGCGGGAAGAAATTTGGGGGCATATCCATCAATGTATAAAAAAAAACATACCAGAAACTTGGCCTCCTTTACTGAAATCAAAAATTTCTTACACCCTCTGCTAAACTATCCCTTGCCCAGTCTCTTATCTTACCACGTCTACTATATGCAGCTCCTGTCCTAATGCTTCTAATATTGAGATGACAGACTAGGAGAGAGTTAGTTGGTCTATTAATTGTAGGTTTGTAGCTTAGATTGCAAGTAGCTATATGCAGCTCCTGTCCTAACTAACCTCCAAGCTTCACTCCAGTCCAAACTTGAGCAAACGTACAACAAAATTGCCAGATTTGCTGCTAATATGCCTTACAAATCTCATCATTGCATTGCCCTCAAGTCACTTCATTAGCCTGAGTTCCCTAAACAACTACTTCTCCCACAATTACACATTACTCACTCTATCCTGTATAACCCCACCTCCTGCCCTTCTATCGCAAACCTTGTATCTTATTATAACCTCCACTGTCACCTTCTAACAACTGACAAACACATTCTGGATATCTATAAACCACTTAAAAGTACTGGAAAGTCCCTTTGCAAATACTCAGTAGCTCATAATTGGAATGCTCTTCCTATTAATATCAGATGTATCCCCCATAAGTATTAGTTTAAACAAGAACTTAAACACCATCTACGTAAGACCTGGTCTTGTCTATGTCAATCACCCACCTGATTTATCTTTCCCTTCACTCTTATTGTACTGCACAGCCTCATCAGACTACCCTTTTTTCTCTTTATATCTCCCTCTTTCCCACTAATTTACTCCATTCCTCCCTCTGTCTAAAGATACAATCACAATGTCTCTGTGTGTATGTCAAAGTACAATTTAATAGTGGTATTTATGCTGTAATACTACTTGTTGCTGCTATAAATGATTTACTGCCCTGTATACTACAGTTATGTATCATATGTACTTGCTTTTGATAAACTTATCCAACATACTGCTCTGAATATTACATTAGTGTTATCTTGTGTGTTGCTGTTGATAAACTGATCTCTGTAGTTTTGCTTAACTTGTAAATAATAATAAATGTATTTAGGAGGTTTTCTCCTCGCGTCTCCACTGAAAATGAGCCCCTGGTTCAGCTGGACCAGCCCGGTTAACAAATGTCAATAAATAAATAAAGGTGTTGCTAGGCATAGTCTTTGTGCTGTACTGAGTACAATTATCTATACATTAGTTAGAGAAACCATGGCTTATTTAGGCTATACTATGTCCACAATTTCTAAAATAATACCGCCAATAAAAGCTCAATAGATTGCAAAAATATCTATTTAATGGTTTTAGAAAGAAAGTGATGCAAGCATTTGTTAAGGTGGGGGGGGTTCAACTTCTAAAATGGCAGGTGGGTTGGGGGGCAGCAGTAAGACCACACAGTTATGAAAGGATATTGTCTGGCTCCACCCTTGGTGTAACACACTGATAGTGTCATTCGTTCTAAAGTGAACTGTTGCACTTTCAGTGTGAAACTTCTCCTGCGACACGTGTTTCTTACATTATTCTCTAGAATGTGTAAATAGATAGGTTGGAAGTTTGAGTATAGCAGTACTTGACTTCTACAAGTATGTGTGACTGTAAATTAGTTCAGGATTGGTTCACACACATTTGGAGTAGCAAATCTTACAACCCCAGATGACGGTAGAAGTAAGTTTACCAGACATTTCTCCTTGGCAATGCATTGCTGATTTCATCCTTTCATAGATGCTGTATATCTCAGTTGTATGCAGAATTCTGTTGTGGTGCTGGCTACTGATAATTTGTTGCACAGATGGTGTAACCTAGAGAGTTAGGTGGTTTGAGTCCATCCCTGCTGAAATAGTGTGACTGTCATTACTGTCATATACCATTGCCACCCTAACAACCACCTTTATGTACACTCCCACTTATGAGATGGATTTACAGTGGCCCACTGTTACACTAGCAAATCCTAGCCTCCCCAGGGGGAAAAAAACTTTTTGGCCACACAATACTTACACAATGCTAACATAACTGCAATATCTTACAACTGGAGTGTGAGTTCTCTTGTGTTACATAACTTTGATAGTGTGCTTTGTACATTTTGCAGCTACATATGTAGAATGTTTGACACCAGTTGTGTCTTTCACCCTCATATTGTGTACACTGTACTCTAAATACATATATGATGTGTAGCTGTACAGTGTTATTTTGCATTTTGATGATTTTCTTAGCATAAATATCCAGCTAATAAGCAGTGACAATGTCATCCATTTAACTGTGCACTGTCCCAATTATACCAAAACATGCCATGTGGCACTTGCAATACAGGCACTAAGCTGTAGGTTGTGCTTTTAGACAGTTAGTTAAAATCTAGACATTGGGTCAGTCTTATTGTGACTGTACATGTCACTAACCCTGTTATCAAACACATCTGCTGTATACAAGTATAGATGTTGATTCCTCTTGCAAAAAGCTATGACCATTTCTCACATAGCAATGCTTTTATTCAGTATGATGACATGTGATTACATTGTCCTTACATAACATATATAGAAAGCATTTGCCTCTGGCATGATGGAATAAGACAACATTCTGTATGTTGTTGCTTTAATACAGCAATTACAGGCACACATACCCCCTGCAGCAATAACATGATGCAATGCCTTGACATACTGGTATATCTCACAATTGTAGTGACACTTTTACTGTGGTCCATTCATCCTCTGCAGTATCATGTATTTGCTCTTGTCAAAAGGTCAGGTGTTCAATGTCCACAGTCAGTGACTGTTATCATTGTGTAGCTTTATACTGTAATGAATTAATGGTACTCACCACAGTTATAATGTTTACATTTACGGTGGGAGAGGCCTCCACCATCCCTTTTATCTCAAGGAGAGTGTTTACAAAATATAAATATGACATAATAAATTACCATTGGTGGAGTGTCTCACTTGCGTTAAGACTTGGACTGTGGTGCTTGTGGTTCATCCACATCTCATTAGTCAGGAGAGTCATACAGCTTGCTGTTCAATTCCTGAAAGGGCAATATATAAATGTACTGACATTATGTAAACACCATTATATCTAGTTATTATTATACATTTTATGTTGGACAATGATGTATCATTTCAGGTTGTGACTACATGGCAGTGAAATGGTTATTCTGGACATGTCATGTTATGACTGCTCCTGTGTCATGTGCATTAAGTACTGGCTTTTATAGCATAACTGCACAGATAAATTCTGGAACGGTGTATGTACTACATGATGGGAACAGCTTCCCTGTCAAAGAAGTATTAATATTGCACAGCTCACTACTGTATGGACACTTGCTGCTTTCCAGCACTCTGATTAAATCTGGTTGTTCATATTATATTCATAACTCCTTTCTTAATGCGCACATTGATTTAAGTTATTTTTGACAGCCTACATTGCTTTCTCATGTGGCACATATAGTCAATACTGCAGTCTGGAAACAGCCTAGTATAATAGGCAGGGGTTTGAATATGGTAACATCAGTCTGTCAGACAGTAGTGACTTATACACAGACAATAATTATGGTACAGTCAGAGGGCCATCTTTTTCAGGCCTTGTCCTACAAGGTAGGTCATCCATACCCCTTATGACAGGAAACTGCTGTAAGCCCTTCAAGGATGTTCTTCATTACATAATTGATATGTGTATTTCTGTGGTGTCCATAACTGGAATGCATCTCTTTGAATTCTGTCCTTGTATGTGTCTAAAAATGGCATGATGTGATTGTTTATTATGTTGTTCTTTGCTCACAGGCATTACCTCTTCCAAAAACATAATTTCTGTATTGCATGCCTTTATGTAGACATTTCTTAATTTCTGCAATTTTTTTGAGCCACTATAGACTTACTGTAAGATGCCGGCTTCCATAAACATTTCTTACTGTATGGCATCATGCTGACAGTCTATCAGAAACTGTGATTGGTCCTCTATTACAACAGTTTCTTGTGTGTCACTGCTGTTGAATTGCTATGCTGTTGTTCCCTGTAATTCCATGTGAGCATGCTCAGTATTACAATGTCTGAGATGTTTGCAAATCAGCAACAGAAAACTTGAAAATCAGGACATGTCTTCTGATCTATGTTGTCATTTGTCATTTATGTGTGTTGTGTGTTATTCGATTACCATTTAGTATTTACATGACTATACAGCACTTGCTTGTCTATTACATGTTTGTAGCTGATAAACCTCTTTACTATGGGTGCCACTGACATTTCTGTGCCAAAACATGTCCATTTCTGATTTACCTGACATTACAGCTATAAGGTTCATTTGTTTTTGTGTATACATGCTGAACTGTCGAGTACAGCAGTGACGTCAGCTTACATACATAAATTACCTGTATATGCATATCATATGAAAATAACTGCTGTCTATGCATTCAACTCATGATGTATCTTCTGTCCTTGATAAAGTTTATCTCAGATCAGCATTTTATTAACATGTTTATCACATTTACCTCCCCTTTACAAAAGTGCAGCTTTGTATCCCTATTTGTTAGCATGTCTGTTTTTATTTATGTGCATAACGTCAGTATTGTCATCGATATTAATTATTATTACATCAGTATTGCAGGATTTATGTTGGAAATGTTACTTTGGCACTTCAGCACATTTGCCTGCAGTATATGAGTATACTTTACCAATTTCCCCTTCCGTATTAATTAATTATGTAGTACAAACCATTGTTATTGTGTACAATTCTCCCATTTTACTTCCCCTCTTTCAATATTCTTTCACCGTACTTGCCCTTAATATTTCTGGGCTGCAGCACATGCTTGTATCTTAGTTTTGCCTATAAGCAGCTCTCTTTGTTTACATTCTGTGCTCATGCCTGCAAGCACCTTTCCATGGCCATGAACACTACTACTGGTATTAAAAGATGTTTGTAAATGTGCAGGCATGATGAGCAGCATTCTTATTTGATCAGTGCTCCTACAAATTGTTCTAACATGCTTAAATCATGTTGGCTTAGCATGAAGCCTACATGATTGTTAAGAAATCCCAGTATTTATCTATCTGCATGGCATCCATTTTTCACTGCTCCTCTAATCAGTGATAAAAATGCTGGTCACATGGAATAAAACTTTCTTTTTGTATTTTTTCAATGCCTACATACAAAATAATGTTTAGATTAACACTGTGGTAGTAGACATTAAAACATTATGAACTGTAGCAGGGACTTCAGACTGTCGTTTCTTGCAACGGGCATGTTAGGTTGCTTGAATTCAGAAACAAATAGCAGTACTGTTGTAGACACTGTAGAATAAAATGCTTTGATTTTATGATTAGAAACAGCTGAAAATACCAAAATAGGTCCATTGTATTATTTAAAAAAAAAGTGCTACAAGATAGACTAGATAGATACAATTAATCATGTACAAAAGCAACCTAATATTTTCTGCTAACTAGTACCCATAGTCCTTGTTCATTTCCATGCACACTTCCTTGCTTGTTATCTACCCCAACTAAGAAATATAACAATTAAATGCACTTTGAACTCCCATGTATACCAATAACAGATGCACCTAAATTGTCTAGTATAGCTGCATACATATACAGACAGTTAGACAAAGCAGTACATAGCTATACAGACTGATATACTTCTCTTGCCCTTTTAGCCCAGATTATTGTTGAAAAGGGTTAACAAACCAGCCCCCTTACCTGTTTAACAAATCTTACATAGATGCAGTCTTCTGTAAGTGACAGTATAGTGCCCATGTGGGTTCCTAACTTCTTCTATTTGCTGCTTCTTGCATTGGCAGTTAGTGGAGAGGATTAAGCTGCTGAACTGTTAATGAGCTGCTTCCTGAAGACCAGTGTTTGATTCCTGAAGCATATGCTTCTAGGTGTGTGACTCAGTGTAAGTTTACTTAATGAAACATTGCTCTTGGGCAGATTGGATATTTGGCTATGATATTCATTGGTCTCCTGGTCTGCGTGCCAAGTAACTACTACATGTTAGATATCTTTATTTCCTGTAACTCACCTTCTTAAGATAGCCGCTCCTCTTTAGCACCTTCCTGTGTATATTCATTTGTATTCCCCTTTTGTGGTTTAATTCAGTTGCTACCCTGCCTTGTTCCAGTACAGCCTGTCTGATAGCTCACCTCCGGTGCACTCCTATAAAACCTAATATGATATTTACTGATCTGTATAATGGTGCATTCTAGTGACTTACTTGAAAACGTTAGCTTATTATATCCAATAATCATTTTTAATTACCATATAATAACTCCTTCTATACTTAGTCAATTTATTTTATGTATTTGCACTTTCTTTTTCTTGGCTGGGTAAGTCCCAAAAGACCAATGGCCTTTTCTCAGGGGAGTCCTGGGTTTCTATTCATTTTTACTAGGGAAAAATTGGCCAGGGCACTGGGTAACTTCCCATAGGCTTTTTGATAAGTGCCATGAGATGTATTACATCCACATAAGCTACCACTAACTCAAGCAGGTGGGGCCTGGGTTTAATACCTTATCCAAAGGACAAGTTATGCAAGTGTAATGTACTAAGATATAATATAACTATTTCTGAGTATTTTTGTAAATGTTCTGTCAGGATTCTCCATATATCATAACAATAAGGTAGTTCTCATGGCATATATGCGTGGCACTTGTACCAAGACTTTGACTATTCTTCCTAATTAATATGCAACTGTATCATCCCTGAAAATTTTAAAATGATTTACCCTAAATGTTCCTCCTCTCCATGGTTTATATCACTTGATAAAATGCAAAAAAAAAACAAATAAATAAACAAATCAATAAATATATTAATAAATAAACAATTTGCATTGTTGACAGTGAACACATTTGTTCAAATTAAAAATCCAGCAAGCATTTAGTATGTTTAGTACACATGTACGCAATTACTTATCCAGTAAAGACAATGCTGAAAAATGTATTATTTACAGTATAACATCAATTGTTTACCACATAATTTGCTCTAAGACATTTAAGGTTTTGTGTGCATTATCTACCCTAGAAAATAAAAAATGGTGTTGGTAAAACATCAAAAATTAATCTGTGGGCCATCCCATGAATAATGCTCCGCATCAGAGATATAAATTTTCAAGTGTATATTCCCATTATTAGGTATCGTGGTTTATGTTAATGAACATAAATTAAAATGTCTGATAGGTTTGTAGCACATTCTAACATTATTTCGTCACTGAACCATTATCATTCCACTAAAACTGAAATGCTTGAGCTACAAAAGTCTACACTTCAGAAAAAAGTTGTAATTAATGAATATAAAATAAGGGCACATTCATTAATGTATTCTATGATTACCTGCTTTATCTAGTGTATCCATTTCAGGGTAACAAAGCATCTGGAGCCTATCCCAGTACTCAGTGGATGAAAGGCAGAAAAAAAATGTTCTGAATAAGATGTCAAACTGTTAGAGGGCACATACATGTCTATATCATTTCTAGGACCGCAATTTATCAGTGGCTTGTCTTTTGCATTTTGGATACAGGAGGAGAACAGTACAGTGATATCCCATGTGTACATAAGGAGAGGAGGCACAGAAAGAACTCCAAACAAGAAGTGAACTGCAGAATCAAATGTTGATTAAGTAACAATGTTAGCAGTAAGGCCACTTTTAGACACAAAATAATGACACATACCTTTGAAATTTTATAAAGACAAATGTTGAACTCAATTCTGCAAGTTAATCAGTTCAGTACTACAGTACATAATCATCACTGAGGAAAGAAAATAAATACTGAAAGCAGAAAACAGAAAGTACATTTTATACCACCCTGTACTTCCCTCAAAAAAAGGTAATATACTTTTTATGCATACAAAATTCTGGTCATGGTATAATTGAAATAATCCAAAGTACGAATGGGTCTTGAGGGATTGTTTTTCCTTCTGGCTTGAATTAAGAGTAAATTCCACCATAACCCTCCTCCCACACAAAATATATTCCATGCTAAGCAAAATATCTTATTAAATAAATACAGAGTATGTATTATCAAAGCACAAAAGTGCTTTCTGCATTGAGGCATCACTATAAATAAAGAGCAGACAATAACACTACAATAGGAAAATGTTCATAAAAATAGAAGTGTTTCATGTAGTACCTGACAGTTCCCATTCACTTTCCTTGAAAATGTTTACACAGTGTGAAAGTGCATTACATTTTGAAGAGATATGCATTATTGTTTCATAATCTATGTAATGTGGTAGAAAGACTTTATAAGACTTCTTATGTGTTTAATATGGGTGTGTCATGTCTGTCAGTTTTCTTTATACTGCTAAGACTTTAAGAAATGCTTGCATGATAAAGTAAAAGCAAATAATAAGCTTTATGTTTAGAATAAGTAACACTATTGAGGTCATATGTTTTTGAAAGAGAATTATTGTAATTATAAAGTTTATCACTGAGCTGTGTCTGCTCGCATGTGGATCAAAAATAATACTGGTCAGAGGAACCACAACCGTTTTCAAAATGAGTTTTAATCTGTTTTCCAGAATGCTTTTCAGCTAAAATTAATTTACTGTATATCGCTTGACTACTTACATTTGACAGATTTTAATTATGAAGGTGTCCTTAATTCACTGTAACAATAAAAAAAAATCTCACTCCTTAGCCAACAATCCTAGCTTTATAATATCACTCCCCAGCCCTCATATAGTTAACTCTGTAAACCACTGTTTAGGACATACTTTGGACATGGTTATGGGTAGCTGCTACTGATTTCATGGTTAAAGCACATTCTTCTTCTATCATCTGACTCTATTTGCGCTGTATCCACTCCAGTTACAGCTTCCCTGATCTTGAATATCTGTAATGCAGGAATCTGAATGCTAACACAAATGACTAGTTTATTCCTGCCTTTGAAAGGGGCATTTGGTATTCTAGAGCAAGCAGGCTCAATGAGATTCTGTCAAGCTGTAACAGGGCCGTGAGGCCCTCGTTTGGCTTCCTCATCCCAGCTGAGATATGTCTTAGCTACCTTGTTCCAAATGAGCACAGGACTGATGCTAGGCTCCACAGACTCAGTAGAACAGAAAAACGGCTGTAGTGTAAATGGTGTTGAAGTGGTCTTGTAGATGAAAATTTTAGGCTTGATGCACATTACACTTTTCTATTGTCCTGGCTGTGTTCTGCTTGGCGAGATCTCTGTTGCAAGTAATAGATTCAATAGCTTAGCTTGTGCGGGGGGGGGGGGTTGAGGGGGCAGCTTTCCTGGGTGTAAGGTGTTAGAGTGCACAATGAAGTCATGTAGTTCAGTCATTAGTGATGCACCAGTATTTATTTGTGTACTGGCATTTCTGAATACCTGCACAGAAATGACTTTCAGTACTGCTTTTTTAAGTATGTCACTACATCGTGTGTGGTATAAGTTGTAGGAAGCCACTTACTATACTTTTAAAAGCAGACTTCTTTTTTTTTTCTTTCCGAAACATTTGCCATATCACAGACCTTTCTTTCTTTTTTTTTTTTTTGTTTGTCTTCTTAGTGTTGAGAGGCCTCAGACCAGGAAACAGCCCTGGGCACTAGGTGATCCAGCTTCAGCTCTGAATATATTATCCATGTTGACAGCATCAGATCAGGAAACAGCCCTGGGCACTAGGTGATCCAGCTTCAGCTCTGAATATATTATCCATGTTGACAGCATCAGACCAGGAAACAGCCCTGGGCACTAGGTGATCCAGCTTCAGCTCTGAATATATTATCCATGTTGACAGCATCAGACCAGGAAACAGCCCTGGGCACTAGGTGATCCAGCTTCAGCTCTGAATATATTATCCATGTTGACAGCATCAGATCAGGAAACAGCCCTGGGCACTAGGTGATCCAGCTTCAGCTCTGAATATATTATCCATGTTGACAGCATCAGATCAGGAAACAGCCCTGGGCACTAGGTGATCCAGCTTCAGCTCTGAATATATTATCCATGTTGACAGCATCAGATCAGGAAACAGCCCTGGGCACTAGGTGATCCAGCTTCAGCTCTGAATATATTATCCATGTTGACAGCATCAGACCAGGAAACAGCCCTGGGCACTAGATGATACAGCTTCAGCTCTGAATATATTATCCATGTTGACAGCATCAGACCAGGAAACAGCCCTGGGCACTAGATGATACAGCTTCAGCTCTGAATATATTATCCATGTTGACAGCATCAGATCAGGAAACAGCCCTGGGCACTAGGTGATCCAGCTTCAGCTCTGAATATATTATCCATGTTGACAGCATCAGACCAGGAAACAGCCCTGGGCACTAGATGATACAGCTTCAGCTCTGAATATATTATCCATGTTGACAGCATCAGACCAGGAAACAGCCCTGGGCACTAGATGATACAGCTTCAGCTCTGAATATATTATCCATGTTGACAGCATCAGACCAGGAAACAGCCCTGGGCACTAGATGATACAGCTTCAGCTCTGAATATATTATCCATGTTGACAGCATCAGACCAGGAAACAGCCCTGGGCACTAGGTGATCCAGCTTCAGCTCTGAATATATTATCCATGTTGACAGCATCAGATCAGGAAACAGCCCTGGGCACTAGGTGATCCAGCTTCAGCTCTGAATATATTATCCATGCTGACAGCATCAGATCAGGAAACAGCCCTGGGCACTAGGTGATCCAGCTTCAGCTCTGAATATATTATCCATGTTGACAGCATCAGATCAGGAAACAGCCCTGGGCACTAGGTGATCCAACTTCAGCTCTGAATATATTATCCATGTTGACAGCATCAGATCAGGAAACAGCCCTGGGCACTAGGTGATCCAGCTTCAGCTCTGAATATATTATCCATGTTGACAGCATCAGATCAGGAAACAGCCCTGGGCACTAGGTGATCCAGCTTCAGCTCTGAATATATTATCCATGTTGACAGCATCAGACCAGGAAACAGCCCTGGGCACTAGGTGATCCAGCTTCAGCTCTGAATATATTATCCATGTTGACAGCATCAGACCAGGAAACAGCCCTGGGCACTAGGTGATCCAGCTTCAGCTCTGAATATATTATCCATGCTGACATTCAACTGACTGTGCAATCCAGCTCACTTAGTAAACCAAGCAGCACTTTTTGTGTGATGATTGTGAGCTAACTGTACACTTCTTTGCAGCTATGGTTGCCCCCCTCCAAGGTCAATTTATCCTACAGTAACAAGCTTGGGGGATATTTGCAGTAGTCAGTGTGACCACACTGCTTGGTAATGGGCTGTTTCAGGTTCCTGATTACTGTGAATTCCCGCCCCTGATTGGAAGAATAAATCCAGTCACACATGGTTAGGCATTTTTTAGCATGACTGGCTATCTCTGTTTAGGATGGGCTGTGTATGGTTATCTGTCAGATGGCAACTGCTTTTCTATGCTGTCACCTTTCCAAGTATATTGAAGGAGGCGCTTGTTACTTTAATCCTGAAGAACTGGACTCAGCAGTAATAGCACTGATAATTGCTACCCTCACTCAAGCCTGACATCTATTAGTAAAGTTATAAAGAAAGATGCATGTATGCAATTTTATTCCATGCTAAGGGAACATGGAGCCCATGACCTGTTTTTTTCTACAAGTCATAGCAGTGAGACTGCCATCACTAGGGTATTAAAATATAAGATAGTAGTGAGACATTAGCAATACTCTGTGCTTGTCCTATGTGAGATCTCCTTGGCATTTGACATGTTTTTTCCTGAAATCTTCCTGCAACGTCTTTAGACTTATGAGAGAATTGTTGATGTCACCCTTCTAGTCTCCAGGTGGACCAGAAGTCAGTGTCTGTGATTAACTCTTTTACTCCCTTTCCTTGTATTTCTGCAGTGCTAAAGGGCTCCATAATAATCATGTTGTTGATTTGTATGTATAATCTGTCAACTTGGTGAATCTATTTAATGTTAATGTTTATACTGTAACACTTCTTCAGATGATACCCAGCTGTACTGGTCTTCTCTTTAGGAGGGTTTCTGTTGTTAACTCTGTAGTGAAGTGGCTCTTACTTTATTTACATTTATTTACAACATTACTTTAATATTTTTGCTTTGAATTCTGTTTAGTTATTGGTATCCATTATACTGACAGTATTATACCAGTTCTCTAGAGTCTGCTCTGGATGTTGAGTTAGTTTTCTATCACCTTTAAAGTTTTGGTGCTTGTATACCTAAGCTTGCATTTATCTTGGATTGCCCTTACACAAAGGAGCTCCTTGTTTTTTACATAACAGCCAGGCCCCTGAGGCCTGGCTTGTTTGGATTGTTACCAGTTTCTAGAGTGTGACTGAACTCCTAAGTTTTGTTCCATTTTATCTCAGACATTGTACATTTGGTACCTCCCAAACCAGTGGCCACAGGAGTTAGCTGTCCTGGTTAGCTTCAAGAGATTCCTCAAAACTCATCACTTCCACCTTGCTTATGACTTCCATGACTTAATAATCAATCACAATTGCAAACCATCACTTTATATATTTTCTTTATTTTGTTGTATTGTATTGCACTTAATATGTTATAAGCATTAAACCATTTGAACGTGGTCTATATTTTTTCTGCATGATTGCTCTTTAAAGCTACATTTGTAGGTTACCACACAATACTGGAAACCTACTTATTTGTCTTTGCAGGTCAGCATTACATTTTTTGACAAACTCCAGTTTACTTCATTCTGCTTAAACACTTCCATTCTGCACAGGGACCTTATTTACAACATTTGCCACGTTATATTCGTCCAGCTGTTTAATGTACAGATATGTGATTCACTTGAAAACATGATGGCAATTGCCTACAACCAACATGCACTGGATACCAAGGTATACAAATTGCCATTGTACAGTTAACAGATGCATAAGAAGGAAAATAAATGGGAATGAATGTAATGGGGAGGGTGGGTTTAATGGTCTACAGACATCCAATTAGGAAAAGACTGCATTAAAACATCTAAAACATGTTTTTAGATGTTGACCTTTTACAGCTTTCAGAAATCACAGATTCCATTGGTATAATCTATGATTCCTGTCTGGAAAATCTGAAGGTGAAAAATAATAATTACTAAGTAAAAGATTCTGTAAAAATGTAAAAAAAAAAAAAAAATATATATATATATATATATATATATATATATATATATATATATATACACACACAAACACACACACACACACACACACACACACACACACACACACACACACACACACACACACACACACAGCACAAAAGCAAATGTTCAGCAAATATTCAACAAAATAATTTTTTGCTGCTCAATACAAAGATGGTAACCAGTAACTCTCCTACAAACAGGTTTTGCCCCCTGGCATCATCAGTATAATAGTACATCCATATTCTGATGTTTCTCTTAAATACTGAAATCTTAAAAACACATCAACCTCCAATACTTACATTCTCTCTCTCTTTATATATATATATATATATATATATATATATATATATATATATATATACATATATATATATATATATATATATGAACACATACACACACACACACATATATATATATATATATATATATATATATATATATATATATATATATCTGAAATAAACCAGTTATAAAGTACATCTGTTTCATTCTAACCCACATTTAAATAAACCACCATATAAATCCATTAATATAAATATCTTAACGCTGAGGCATGTAAATAAAGCATGGTGGGTATCCATAATATTTACAAAACCATGTTCACCCTGTCACTGCATACCAATGCACCATTATACATAGATATTACTACAAACATACTTATGTATACATATGCATATACATATACACATATATATAAAAGACATACACGGTAGCGTTGTCGCCTCACAGTAAGACGTTGTCCTGTTCAAAACTCATCTAGAGCGTCTTCTGTGTGGAGACATGCGTGAATGGGCGTACCTTCATTGAAGGTTGTGCATCAGGGCCGGCAACTCGGCACGTAAAAATCTACTGCCAATCATTAGTGGACTGGAGTTCCACTGTGGCGACCCCTAAACGGGAAAAGTCGAAAAACACAACAACAACAACAACATACTATAAAACATACCCCATATGAAAGATAACCATATTTATAAGTGTTCACTTAAACCTGGCTTATATGTGGCCCCCCAGATTAACAATCTAAAACATCTCCTTCCTATCCAAAATCCTATGTTTCTCCCCATTTGACAAATTAATGCCCCAAACAACATCTATATCAACAAACACAGATATTTATATTAATGGATTTTGTGTAATATTTGCTGAATATTTGCTGAATATCTCTGCAACAATTTAAACTGTTCTGTTTCTGCATTAAACAGTTATTCTGACTTGGAATTCTTTTTTCCGAATTGGAGTTGGGTTTGTGTGTTTGCTAGATCTTTTGTGATATGTGCATTTGGTTTGGTCCATGCACTGTGGTGGTTGCTTGCACCAGTTTGTGGCCTGTACACACATATCTATATAAATATATATATATATATATATATATATATATATATATATATATATATATATATATATATGGGTTCATGTCTATGGATCGACAACTTACTATATCGACATCCACTTCAGCGACATCTAAAATAATCGACACCGCAAATCACGGACATTTAACAGGTAAGAGATTTAAATTTAGCTAATCATGCCTACCATGTTTTAGTAAGTATGGTAGTGTTATGCATGTCTGGTAGGCATGATTAGCTAAATTTAAATCTCTTACCTGTTAAATGTCCGTGATTTGCGGTGTTGATTATTTTAGATGTCGGTGAAGTGGATGTCGATATAGTAAGCTGTCGATCCATAGACATGAACCCATATATACATATATATATATATATATATATATATATATATATATATATATATATATATATATATATATATATATATATATATATATATATATATATATATATATATAGATACATGCACACACACACACACACACACACACACACATACATATATATATATATATATATATATATATATATATATATATATATATATGTATATATATATATATATATATATATATATATATATACACACACACACACACACACACACACACACACACACACATATATATATATATATATATATATATATATATATATATATATACAGTGTCAAGAATAGGGTGCCCCACTTTTTCATATGTGTTTAGGGAAAACATCTAAGTATCAGTATTGTAATGATATTGCTAATGGTTAGGATAGGAGGAGGTGAGATAAAAAATGTGCTGTGTAACCAATATACAGAAACTCCCCAGGAATATATGTTATTTCTGTGGAAGTTTGGAAGCTAGGAGGGAAAACACTGATAAAAATCTGGAAGGTTTTGTTTAACAGTATTTTAAGAGGAGGAGAAGCACCAGCATCCTGGAAGAAAACGGTGGTAACTGTAATACATAAAGAGGGTAAAGATCACCAGTTCCAGCTTCATACAGGCCCATGTCAATTCTAAACCATGATTATAAAGTGTTTGTGTCTATAATGGCTAAAAGAATGTCAAAAGGAATGCCAAAATTGACAGATATGGATCAGTGCAGTTTTGTGGAGGGGAAGCAACCATTTCACAACATTAACAGAACACTGATGATCTAGAGGGAAGCAGAAAATACCATTGTTGTTGATGCAGAGAAAGCACTGGACAGAGTAAGCTAGGGTATTATAAGCAGAGCAATTGAAGCATCTGCATTTATTGAAAAAAATTATAAGGTTGATTAGGAGGATATATGAGGGATCGGAGTCCTCTCCAATAATTTTTGCTTCAGCAGGGAATCAGGCAGGGGTGTTCTCCCTCTCCTTTGTTATTTGCATTATATTTAGAAACATTGGCAAAGAAAATAAAAGACTCAGGAATCCAAGGATATAATTGGTATGACAGTCAAGAAAATCTGGCCGTACTTGCAGGTGACATTATTTTATTCCTGACAAAACCATTGTGGAACATTTTGAGACAGTTTCAAATCATTTTGGGATACAAAATTAATGAAGCTAAAACAAAGACAATAGTGTAAATTATGTGCACATGTATGAATTGGTTCAGCAATATCCATATTTATGGGGACATGATAAATTGAAGTATTTAGGAGTATGGATTAAAAATTATTTTGGTGTGGCAGCTTAGGATATGTGGGAAGAGACTAAACAAAAGATAATACAAAAGCTGAAAAAATTGAAGTTTTGTCATATAGGTATGGATAGTAAAATACAAGGAGTTAAAATGTTTTTAGTCCCATTAGTCATATACACATGTCAGGCATATTTTTATCAACCAGAGGAGAAGTTGTGGATAGCCAATTGCTAAAGAGATACAAAACTTTATCTGGGAGGGGAAGACAGCAAAAATCAAGTGGGATCACCTGATTCTTCAAGTAGAACAGCGTAGATTGGCATTACCCAATCTGAATGGGGTATTTTAGCGCTACGCAGTTAAGACTCCTATACTTAGCACAAGGAGAAAACTATAATTCAAAGTGGAAAGGGATGATGAAACAGGAGGGAAGCTCAAAAAGAAGGGCGGACTGGGATTTTGGATGTAGGTCTTTAAGGAGAATAACAATAATCATACAGAATATTATATCTATAAAGTAGCAGAAACTATCCTAAGAACTAAATCAACACAGGAATAGAGAAAGGAGATTCTGCTGATAAGGATGACTGCAATTAGGGAAATAGACAATAGGCAAGAGGGAGCTGGAATTTATTGGAGAAAACTGGCAAAGGAACAAAGGTATTGGGAGCAAATAACAAGAGAGGGAAAGATGACAGAATTGCAAGACACCAATAATTTATTTGGACTGCAAGTTAGATATTGCCTTCCCTATCAAGGATTAATATCAGAGCATAGGCAAGAGAAAGAAATATGGGGTCCTAAATGAAAGACCAGCACTGGTAGAGTTTTTGGCAGAATCTAGAACAGAAGCTGCCATTAAAAAAAGGAACAATTAGTAGAGCATATAAAATATTGCATGATAACTATAAGAATTAAGCAGAGGAAGTTAGGATTGAGAAGAAAGATTGGATAAGCAATTCACAAAGAAACAATGGGAGGATATATGTGTATATATATATATATATATATATATATATATATATATATATATATATATATAGGTTTGCTATCATAATTTTGACTCACACTCTGTCGACCACACTATGTTCGACAACGGAAAGTCGAACACAGCAATATCAAACTGTAAAAGCAAGCCAAGGAACAGGTTTTAACATGGGTCGAAATAGGGGTTCACTGCTATTGCCGAACTACAAACCTCGCCCCTATCTCAACCCATGTTAAAACCCGTTACTTGGCTTGCTTTTAAAGTTCGATATTGCTGTGTTCGATTTTTCATTGCCAAACATAGTGCGGTCGACCGAGTGTGAGTTGAAATTATGATAATAAACCTATATATATATATATATATATATATATATATACATACATACATACTATATATATATATATATATATATATATATATATATATATATATATATATATATGTCTCCCAAATATGCAACAAAATCTAGAAAATTTAGGATTTTAGCTTGGAAATGTTTACATAGATATTTTTATACAGCAAATAGACCATTTTTCCTCAGGTAGACAGCAAATGTTGGAGATTTCATGGGAAAGAAATAGATAATTGGGAACATATTTTCTGGGACTGCTGTGAGTTGACAGACTTATGGATTCCCTGCAGGATGCACTGTCAGAGATGCTGGGTGAGCAGATTGTTGCGATGAGGGAGATGATTTTTCTGAGCTATGATACAGAATCGGAATTGCCTAGATATGATAAAGCCTTGCTATGCCTAATTATGGTGGCGGCCAGAAAAGAGATTACTAGAAAATGGAAATCAAAATCTAAACCAGCTATACTAGAAGTAATGAATATAGTAACAGAGATAAAACACCTGGAATGAGATATTTAGAAAAGGGCAGGAACAAACTACATATGTAAAAATGGGAATTGTGGGAATAATGCATACAGTGGAGGAACGAGGTTTAAAAGAAGGTGGGAATTAAATGAGCTATGTAATGTATGACTGAAAATGATTGAGCTGATTATAAGTGATGTATAATGTTTGCAACTGGGAGTGTGTCAGTATGATTTGTGATGTAAAATGCTTGGAACTAGGATTGTATCAGTGTGGTTTGTTTTCATTTATATGAATGTATGATTGCCTATGTCATATGTGATGCTTTAATAAAGATGTTTTTTGTTTAAAAAAAGGCAGGAATTGAATAATTTGTGAAATGCTGTTTAGGTTATATGAAATATACAATATATGTGAAGTATAATGTTTGTAAATGTGAATGCCTTATTACAGAGTGATTACTTTTATATAAATATAAATTTGCCTATGTCACAAGTGATAATTCAATAAAAGTGTTTAAAAAAAAGATTGCATTGATATGAATGTTTGTCTATAAAGTTTAAGTTTTTGAACATTAAACACAGTACAAATAAATAAAATATATACAGGATGAATTAAATGAATCAACTACAAAAGAAATAAAATAATTCAAAACTTAGTTAAGGGTAGATAAGACCACACAGAAAAAGTTATAATAAACTGCTAGTGGTTTATAATAATTCCAATACATTCATCAAAACAAGAAAGATAAGTGATTTTTTTTTTCATTTTTTGGTCTGTATTTAAGTTGATTTTAACAGTGTGCATCCATTCTTGCTAAGGTCTTTTAGCCTATATTAGTCAGAGTCAGGCTAGTTCAGGACTTGTATTTGCTTTAAGGCAGTTCCAGGCCAGACAGCTAGAGAGCTAAGTGTTTAAGAATTTTAGTAGCCTGTTCTAGTTGTATTCTTAAACCTAGGGTATCTGTTGTTACTATCTTCTAATGATAATTTGATTATTTAATTCCATCCCTCTCCTCATTTATTGGCTGACAATACTTTTGAAAAGTCTATCCACTTAATCAATTAAAACATATTTAACCTCTCACTGTATTTCATAGAGCCAGAAGACAGTGTCCTCCAAGTCAATCCACAGTGCTCTTTCAAACTTGGTGGCTCTTGAGTTGCCTGTCCTTACTATAAATATCTCACTGGTAGCTCCATCCTGTCTCATCTTCTTTGCTCATATTAGTGAGCACTAAATATCAAACTGGGAAATTGATCTTCTTTAACCGTTAAAGTTTGAGATATCCTCTTTTTTATATATTCTTTTCTGCTTAGTGCTCATTTTATTTACTTATCTAAAAGCGGAAGGCCAGCCTGCCTTTTTTCATCTCTGTTACCAGCCTATTAGCACCAGGTGTCCTTAGACACTATATAAACTGCCTTATCCTCACAGATAATTAATTTTACTGAGTACTAATAATCCCATCAGTAGGAGGTATAAATTCCTAATCAATCTGAAGTCTCCCACTAACCTATAAACTTTCTATGTGAACTTCATACACTTCCACCACAAGCCTTCTCTGATCTCACTAAACTGTCTTATGTTGAGGCTGTAAAACAATCACTTCCAAGCCTCCTAGGAATAAAAAGATTAATTCTCTGCAAAAATCATCCCACATATGCACTGCTTGCATACCTCCCATAAGGAGTCACCCTGATAAAAAAAACCCTCTCCAAATCTAACATAGCAGCAATAACTATGTTTTGGTGATAGGTGACTTCATGGTCAGCCACACTGACTCATCAGTCTCAAAGCTGGACAAGGAGAGGGATACAGTGAGTTGTCTTTTAGGCTGCAGGATCACTGATGTTACAAGGCTGGTATGGACCCTAACGCTTCACAAATGCAACTAATGATATGATATGGTATGATATGATATGATATGATATGATATGATATGATATGGTAGTGGGGGACTTAAGATGTACAACCCTGAGAGATACAACAGAGACATGTCAAAAATTTCCAGTCATGCTACAAATGCATGTAAGACACCAATCTTAAACAGAATCCTTCCCTCACCTCGAATGATGCCTAGATATAAAGAAAAGATAATTGACTTCAATAATGGCTTAATAACTGGTGTAATTCCAGTAAAATCCAGTATGTGTATGGGACAAGATGCTTGACAATTGAGGTTACTTCTCAAAGGGTGGCCTGCACCTGTTTTTCAAAAGCTTCTACATACTGACTAATATCTTTGCAGTTCTCCCAGTGCTTTTTTTAGACAGAGTACAGTTGATAAATATTCCACTGTAACTAATGGATCAGTTAGAAAATCACATCACATTAGATTGGTTTTCCTAAATGCCAGAAGTCTAAACAATAAATTGCTAATTTGTAGTGATGTCCCTGCACTGGCCCAGTAATCAAGGAGCCTCACCATTTACGATTAACACCAGTGAGGGACCTGCACATTGGGAGGATGAGAAGTACACACACAGCAAAGTACAATTTCCCTAAAGAGCACACAGAGATGACAGTCAGTCTGGTGCTGGTTTCTCCCTCTCTCTCTCCTGATCCCAAGTAAGACTCCCCACTGGCACGGCTATAGGATTAAGATCTCAGCCAAGTGGTCAAGCTAAAATCTCTAGCATCCTGTCTGTCCAACCAGTGCTCTGTGTCCCTGCCCAAGTAACTGACACACACACTTTGAGATTTAATTTATATATTTTGATTTATATTAGAGAGTAAAATCCCATGAATGGAGAAGATCCCTGGTCAGCCTCAGTAAGAAGCTAAGATCCCTTATAAGATCCTCCAAAGCTAGATATGAAAACAAAATTGCCACTGATTCTAAGGACAACCACAAAGCATTCTATAGCTATGTCAGGAATCTCAATGGCAACACCCAGCACTCCACTAGGTTACAGCACAATGGCACAAAAATTACAGAACCAACTGATATTGCCAACATCGTGGCAGATAGGTTGAGTGCTAACTTTATCCCCCTCTCACCTCCTAAAGTGCCCATATCTATACAGGAAGAATGCAGAGTCCCTCTAATCACAACTATGCAATTAAAAGCTGCACTCTCTAAAGCCAAAAACACAGCATCCATGGGACCGGACAACATCCCAGGCTGCGTTTTACATGAACTTCAGAATGAACTGGCTCCCCACCTAAGCACCATGTTCAATCATAGTCTCACATCAGGCTTTGTGCCCAGTGAATGGCACACAGCAACAGTTATCCCACTCCACAAAGGGGGAGCCACCACTGATCCTGAGAACTATCACCCTATTACCCTGATGAGTCTGGTCTGTAAGGCCAGGGAAAGTATCATCATGGAACTCAAACAAAGATATTGGTAATCTCCAAACTCTGAACCCCACCCAGTTTGGGTTTGTGAAAGGCAGATCATGCCTCCTCAACCTGATCAACTTCTTTGAGGCAGTCACCAAAGCTGTAGACGAGGGTAAGGTGGTTCACACAGCCTATTTAGATCTCGCCAAGGCTTTTGACACCCTCCCCCATTCTGGAATTATAGATAAACTCATTAAACTAAGTATAAATCCTTATGTCACAAGATGGGTTGCCAACTGGCTCACTGACAGAACCCACACTGTAAAAGTTGCAAACTCCAAATCTGACTTCAAACCAGTGACAAGTGGAGTACCATAGGGTTCAGTCCTGGGACCTCTCCTGTTTGGTATCAACTTTTCTGAAGTACAGGCTAACACAGAAGGCCTTTGGCTAACAAAGTTCAAAGATGACTGCAAACTAGGAGCCATAGTTGAGTACCCAAATGATGTGGACATCCTACAGAAGGGCCTCACTGAGACAGATGCCAGGTGTCAGAGCCATGGCCTCAAGCTCAATGCCAAAAAGTGCATTGTCATCCCCTTTGGTAAAAACTCTGTACCCATGAACTACCATATAAGCTGCAGTCTACATAATGCCGAATGTGTGATAAGAGACCTTGGGACCCAGGTGGGCAGTAGTTTCTCCTTTGATAATCACATTGCCACAGTAGTCAGGAAATCCTTCTATGTGGCACACTTCATCACAAAAGGGTTCTCATCCAGGAAAAAAGAGGTCATTTCCCCTCTACTCGACACTCGTTAGACCCATTATAAAGTACAATGCCCCTTTTGGAATGTACCTCACAAGACATTTGCAGCGACTGGAAAGGACACAGAAGTACCTCACAAAGAGGATTACTGGCCTTAAGCAAATAGCCTGCACTGACCATCTCAAAAAACTCCACCTTTACTCCATAGCATATCACCTACTCCAAGGTGATCTCTGCCTAACATACAAAGCTATGTCAACCCAGAGCTGTTGGACATGCTGCACCTAAAAAAATCCCAATCCCTCTGAGCTACATGCTCTAGAGACCTAAACATTGTCACCACAATAAACAGGACATGCTGGAGGGATAGATTCCTGTCCCAGAGACTTCCCATACTCTGGAACAAGCTACCCATCTATGTCAAGCAAAGTTCCTCATTAGCACTCTTCAAGAAAAATCTTGATGAGTGGATGGGAAATAGGAAATACACCCCTGGGATCACTTCTGTGGCTCTGCTCAACAGGGGCACAGGAAAATAACTTTCTTGGGTGTAGTAAGCCAGGGAACCTTGCTGGCTAGGGTTACTTAGGCCCTTGGGCCAGTAGCCTAGTACCTACCTATGAACCTATGAACATATATACAAATACACAAACACTCCTGTGAAAGGCTGTCACAGGTTCACTACCTATGTCCCCTTCTGCCCAGACCATAAGGAAGTACCAGCTGCCACCAACCACTCTTATTACCTACTATAAGGCTCTTACAAAGGATGACCAGTTCTACTGTGTAATGTTACTATTATCCAAATGGTAAGTGTGTCTAAGACTAAGGCTATTTAGGAGCAGCCTATACAGTGTCACCAAATACATATGCAAGCACTCTAAGAGCTTAAATATCTAACTGAGAAATTACGTACCATAAATATCGCTGAAACAGCCACAATTAAAAGGTTTAAATATATCGAATAATAAATAATAAAAGCACAAGACAACACACAATAACTCAATACAGTGACAACAGAGCTCAGAATCACAAGAAATATTTTAAAACAACATTGCAGGACAGTCTCACATAAATACAGAAAACATCTAGACTACTCTTTACTGTATTCCTGTCTATATCTAAGGTATACTGTGGCCTAAATGACTTACTTACAGAGCCAGGCAAATATAGATGAGAAGTGCTGATGAGAGGATGTTTCTATGTCCAGAGACAAATACAAAATGCCCAGACTTTCTCTGAGAGATAGTTATTAAATTAATAATACACATTGCTGCTGGGTTAGCTGGATGACATCACTATTTGACACCTCTGCCTTCAGTTCCCAGGCTAACAGAAACTTAAAAATTTTAGCACCTCTGTGTCAAAAATAATTAACTCTTAGAAGTTCTCCTGGAACTGGAAGTTGTAAAACAGTTACACACTTTTACCTTTGAAACCTGTAATTATTTCTGTTTCCAGACAACAGAAAGAATTTCTAGCTGCAAACATTCTGTCTCTTAGCTGAGATAAACACCATCATAAACAATTCACTTATTTTCTAAGAGTTTGCAAGTTAACTCTGCTCTTTTCCAGTAGGGTACACTATGGTTACATTCTTGAAGCTCAGCACATAACATACAGTTTAACATAACATATAGTTTTTTTACATTTGTAAGACAAGCATACAAACAATATTACTATTCACAAGTAACATAGAATTATTTACAAAATTCCAGCTAGCTGGGCTAGCAGCCTTCACACTAGGGCACTCCTGTATTTAGAAAATACCTATGTCTGTTTATTTACCTAGGTTTTCATAGGAACCTACAAACTAAACGTATCGATTTACAGATCACTACAGATAAGATTAACTCACAACTAATAGCTTGTTACCATACACCTTCTTTGTCCCTTGATAACAGTTCAAGATTCATCAGTTTTCTTAAAGGACTTCCTATAACAAAAACTAAATTATTTTGGGTGACTTTTACTACTCTTCAATAAACAGGAACACGTATACCTCCAGCATTGGATATGCTCACAGGTTTCTAGACTTTATAAAGAAAAACTTACTTGAGCTGCTGGTAAACAAATCTACTTGAAAACATAGCATTTTGACCTGATTCTCATAAATATGGCAGTCTCTTGCACTAGTCCTCTTATTTCCTTCCGCAGTGAAATCTGACCACAAACATGTGTGCTCCTTTAGACTCTCAAAAACTCCTACAACAAACCTCACAAATTTAATAACTACAAATGTGTCAATTTTCAATCTACTGTATGATGAAATATGAAAACTAATTTATAACCGCATCACTCTTTCCCTTGGTACAAGGTAACATCATGCCTGTTTACCACTTCATGAATGGAAAAATACGTCAGCTATCCTGAATTAAATGAGGGAAGTCTGAGTTATATGAATATTATACTTCAAGCTATAAAAGACGCGCATTCATAAAATGTTATACTAACAACTTTAAACTTTAATAGGTGAAGGCATTTTCTTTTCTGAAACTGATGTCTTTTGAAGACTAATCAGTGCTTTAAGCTGCATCGATAACTACACTCAGTAGGTGCATACTTATGAAAGTTTGCTAAGAGCACTGAACTTGATTAATGAGACATCTAAACTGCAGCTGTTTGTTAATCTCAAACTGTTTTGAATGAAAGTCCTCTAGTAACAATACGTTTTGCTTTTTATTGTTGAGATATATTCACCATACAAGTGTCCCTTTTTTAGGTACAATTAGTGAGCATTGTCTGGCTTGATGATATGCTCAAAGTTACGCAGAAGGCAAATGAAGACTATAGGAATCAAACACACAATAGCAGAATTAAGTTGTTTAGTTGCTCAAACTTAATCCTCTGACCTAAACTGCTAAACTATTAGCTCTATATCTACAAGATGGAAGATAAATCAAGTTTGTATCAGGGCTAGCCACTTGGTGGTATAAACATTGGATCTATGAAATGTGGTCACATTGAAATGATGCTGATGTGATACCCCATCCCCATGTAGAAATTTGAAAAAGGAAGTTGATGACAATGATGACTGTCTGAAGAGATATAGAAACTCACATTGTATTGGTATACTGACTGTACAAGGTGCATTGAACCCCACTTGGCCTTCCTGAGAACACTGGAAAATATGAAGGTCTCTCCAAACACCATTATATTGGGTGACTTCAACTACCCAAACATAGACTGGGAGCATTACTCTAGCTCCAACACCCTAGCCCAAAGATTCCTAGAATTTATAAACTCAAATGCTATAGAACAACTTGTTACCACTCCCACAAGGGGGGAAAACATACTGGACCTGATCATCACCAACATGGGGACTCTATGCTCCAGACCAGAAGTGTATCCCTCACTGGTAAGATCAGACCATAAACTAATCTCACTGGATATTCACATCCCGACCCCACCCCCTGCCCAGAAAACCACAGTGAAAAACTTCTCTAAAGCAAATTTCACACTCCTCAAAACCGAGGTGGAATCCTTCAAAGCCCCGGGCCTGTGGAAAATATGGCCCAGACCGCAGAATCCTTTATAAACACATTCTATGATCACCTTCAGGAATGCATGGATCATCCAATCCCAAATAAAACCAAGACCCAGTCCTGCAAAGGCAGACGTCCTGTCTGGTGGACCCCAGCCATAAACAAACTATACAACAGAAGGAGGAAGCTACTACATGATAGAGCAAAATCCCAAAAAGGGAAGGCATCTCTGATCAATATTAGCAAAAAACTAAGGCCAGCTTCGAGAGAAAAATTGCACAGGACACTAAGGATAATCACAAGGTTTTCTTTAGTTATGTTAGGAACCTGGGTGGGAATTCCCAGATATGCTCAGAATTGGTCCAAAATGACAAAAAATACACTGAACCCACAGACATTGCCAACATCCTAGCTGACAGGTTCAGTGCAAACTCCCCCCCCTCCCCACCAAAAGGGCAAATATCTATCCCAGCAGAGTGCTGCCCCCCTGACATCTAAGATGCTCAGGTAAGAGCCGCCCTCTCCAAAGCAAAAAGCACAGCATCAATGAGACCAGACAGTATCCCGGGCTGCATCCTACATGAACTCCAAGAAGAGCTAAACCCAAACATAAAACTACTGTTCAATCTCAGCCTTACTACAGGATATGTACCCAAAGAGTGACGTACAGCAACAGTGGTCCCTCTCCACAAAGGTGGTGCCTCAATGGATCCTGGAAACTATCGCCCCATAAGCCTGACTAGCTTGGTCTGCAAAGCTAAGGAAAGGATCATCATGGACCTCATAAATAAAGATCTTGGGGACCTACAGACACTGGATCCTACCCAGTTCGGGTTTGTTAAGGGCAGATCCTGCCTCTTAAACCTGGTCAATTTCTTTGAAACAGTCACCAAGGCCATTGACGAGGGGAAAGTGGTCCACACAGCCTACCTGGACCTCGCAAAAGCCTTTGATACAATACCCCACTCAGGCATTATAGATAAGCTCACCAGCTTAAATATAAACCCGTATGTCACTAGATGGGTTGCAAACTGGCTCAAGGACAGAACCCACATGGTTAGAATTGCTGGATCCATGTCAGACTCCAAACCAGTTACAAGTGGCATCACACAAGGATCAGTCCTGGGACCTCTCTTGTTCGGTATATATTTCTCGGAGGTACAGGCCAACACGGAAGGACTGTGTCTGACCAAGTTCGCAGATGACTGCAAACTGGGCACCATAATCGACTCTCCAGCCGATACAAGCATCCTCCAAAAGGGCCTCATAGAAACAGACAACTGGTGCCAGAGCCATGACCTCAAGCTAAATGCCAAAAAGTGTATAGTCATCCCCTTTGGCAAAAACAAAGTGCCCACAAATTACCACATAGGTGATAATCCATTAAGTACAGAAAAAGTAATTAGGGACCTGGGGACCCAAGTTGATAGCAATCTCTCATTTGACAACCACGTGGCCAAAGTGGTTAGAAGAACATTTTATATAGCCCACCTAATCATGAAGGGATTCACATCTAGATCAGGGGAGGTCATCTAGCCTCTTTACTCATCCCTCATCAGGCCCATAATTGAGTACAATGCCCCTTTTGGGATGTACCTTACCAGACACCTGCAGCAACTGGAAAGACCCCAAAAGTACCTCACCAAGAGGATCAAAGGGCTCAAACAGATGCCATATGCTGCCCGGTTAAAGAAACTCCAGCTCTACTCAGTGGCATACCGCCGGCTCAGAGGCAATCTGTGCCTGACGTATAAAGCCATGTCCAACCCAGAATTAATGGACATACTGCACCTCAGAAAATCCAAATCCCATCGAGCTACGCGCTCGAGAGACATGAACCTCCGCACTGAAATAAATAGGACATGCTGGAGGGACAGATTCATAACCCAGAGGCTCCCTTCACTCTGGAATAAAATCCCAGTCCAGGTTAGGCAGAGTCCCTCATTGACTCTCTTCAAGAGGAATCTTGATGAGTGGATGGGAGATCATAGGTTTACCCCAGGTATCACTTATGTGTCACTGTTAGACAGAGGCACAGTATACTAACCTCGAAAAAGGGCATAGCAAAATTAATTTAAAATGGGTGGCGAAAGCCAAACACACTCTGTCTAGGCTTATAAATGCCCTAGGGCAGATAGCCTAGTATGAACCTATGAACCTATGTCACATGCACATTCAGAATTTGTACTAAGCAGCTTCACTGTTGTTTGCTGAGTTAAGTTCCAAGTGTAGTTTGGATAAGATGTGTGTTATATGTTCACATGTCTAGAATGTGTTCATTTGATTCCATGCAATGTACCCTCTAGTTGATCAGTATGCTCCATTTTGTGGTATCATAAAATTGTTCAGGATTATGTTTTTAGCTGAACTTATGTTTCTTGTTCCTGTGGCATGTCCAATAATTATAGTGTTGATGCCCACAGTAAGCATTTTGGTACACAACTGTACATACTGGCTAATGTGTGTTGTCACCCTGGTAACACTATGGCAGTTTTACAACGTATGCAATTCAGTGTTACATTGTGATAAGCATGCTGATGTGGACAGTTGTCTTGGGACTGCACATCATCACATGTGAAGACCACACCATGGTTAATACTCATCAGACAGCAGATAATACCATTGTTTATGTACTCCCCTGCTTGACTCCTTGAGGTATCTTCATACTGTTTGAAGCAGGTCACTTTAACTGAATATAGCATTTGAATGGATAAGCTGTAAAACCCAAAACAAAAGAATACTTGTCTAGCATGCATTGCAAAAGAAATATTAATATATGTTTGTCAAATATTGTTCATATTTGTATAATTTCATTCATATTTTCATTGATCAATGATTTATAAATTATTGACAGACATTATCGGAACCACTGCACTGAAAACAGTAACTATTCTGCAAGAATTTTATAGATGTCAGTGCTCTGGACATCTGTTTTTTTCAGACAATTTCATGCTGAAAACATATGTGAAGCTGCATATAATTATCACTGGAACTTGCCAAATGGCATCTATTAAATGTTTTTATAGTGTTAATTAAGCAAATAGGAATGCTTTTCCTATTTTTGTAAACATTTAAAATCAAGCAGCCATCGAAGAATTGTTTGCAGTAATATGATAGCTGAAGTCTGGGTCATGAAAAGTGCTGCTTATATTGTGAGCCTAGTTTGTATTGTCACAAAAGTATGCAAAGTTGTTTGTGAATATTTACAGTTTATTAGTGTTATGTTTGTGATACTGGGTCTGTATAAAACTTGACTGTTGTTTATGCAATTTTATAACATTTACTGTTCACAATAAATAGATAGATGTTTATAGGTAGATATATGTATAGATACATGCATTTACATTATTTGGTTTTACATCTTATATTCTATATATATATATATATATATATATGTGTGTCTTTTTAAAATGTGCATGGACAGGAATGGACATTACAGAGCTACAATGAAATGAATAAGTTAAAGACCAAAAAGAATCCTTTTAGGCCTTTTCTTCCCTACTGGCTATCAAGCGTCAGCCATCTTGGCTTCTCCATTGATCCATTATTCTTCACTGGCAAGAGCCTAAAGGTCTATTCATTCTAAAGGGTGAGGTTTAGCTATTTAGGCATGACAACATTCAACCTTGTGTTCAGGGAGAATGGAGGATTTGCTGTGAACTATAACCTCAACCTTTGCATACCCAAACATGTTTAAGGCGTTGGTATGCAATGGTCACTCTGATTAATGTCCAGGCTCTCAGATATAATGCATTTAATGTCTTCCCCTCTTGAAAGCTGCATCTACACATAAGCACTGGTCTCCATCAGAACAGAGACTACGCACAGAGACACAGATCACACCCCTCTCTCCAAGAAGATGTGAGCAGGTATGCCTTAACATTTATTCTTCTCATCCATTTCAACAACATTGGGAACCTCAGTTGCTAATCAGATTTTTTCATATGGGTCATAGTCAGGCCCAGACCTCTCAACCCTCCCTCTTTACTGGAATGTCCATATTTTCAGGCCTGATTTATCCTTGAAGATGGTATCCTATTTGCCCCTATTTTCAAGCTTGATTTACCCCTTCACACAGGTTTCTGAATCCCCCTCATCACACATGATTTTATTTACTCAAAAAGTTTTTATTAATTTTCTTCAAGATATAATGAACAACTTATTAATGTTATATAATGATATAATGAAATAAGCAAGATAGCATTACTATATACAATATTTACATAGGTCTGAAAAAGAATTATAGAATGAACCAATCTGATCAAATTTCAAAGACATTTAAACAAATGTTCTTCAACTGCTTTCCTCTTTAAGTAAGGTCTGGGTCTGTTCTAAGTGTCTCAATAAGAGATAGCACTTTCTTTCAAGGGTTGTTGGACCATGCTTTTGGAGTGATTCTTAGTTCTTTAACTCTGACTTGCATTGTTGCAGTTTCTTTCAGTAACTTTAGAAGTTCTTCCAGAGTAGGCTCAGAAGTGGAACTAGACAGCTTCAAAAATCATGTGTGATTTCACTAGAAAGTGGAATCATGCATGATTTTTGAAGCTGTCTATTACACAGAAAACCACATCACATGCCCAGCATATTAGTGGCACCAATAATTTAAGGAAAGAGGTGCATATCTTACATTTCAGAAGTAAAAATAAATTAGCTTGTGTGGTAGAATTTTGCATTACAGTTCATTAAACGTTACAGATTTTACACTGTTCTTTGATACTATGCGAATATTTCCAGTCATTCTTCTTGCTGTCTGCTTTTAAATGTGTTTCTGAGTAGTATCCTACATTCTTACTGGAAGAGGGAAAAGTTATGTGTTATTTGCTATTAAAATTTAATTCTAATAAGATGTTCAGATTTTTGGCTGGATGTACCTACTTTCAAGGACCTATGTACCTATCTTCAAAGTCAGCTGGTTGAAAGATATGGTCAGTGCATAATTCCATGATTCTGAAACTAATGAAGACCCAAAAAGAAACAACAGAAAAGATGGTGGCTGAATATACTGTACATGATACTTGTAGCATAATGTGCTGATCAGTATATAAACACTTTGACTGCATTTTATGTTTCTCCAGTTGGCAAGTGCAGCAGGTAAAGGCTGCCCTCCTTTGCATATTGTGCCACTTTGAGCAAGTAATTTATTCATTTATTTATTTATTGCTTTTGTTGCTTGGTATAGTCTGAGTGGGGAAAAAGGTCCATTTTCAGCACAGTTGTGGGGGAATAAACTCCAAACTGTACAATATTTCAGACTGATATAAATGTATCAAAGGATATTATACAGGTCACAAAGACGTTATAGCAGTGGTAGCAAAACATTTGTAGCAAGAATTACAAGTACAAATAAAAGTGTATGGTGTCTACAGTAATGCATCATAAATGGAAATGACACAGTAAGAAGTGTACATTAACAACTTAAATTACAAATACAAATGGTACAGAAAGATATGCGCAGTACATAAAATAAGAAGACATGACAGGATATGTGCAGTGTATAGATAGGCATAGGTTTCAAAAGGTGTAAAGTTTTGGCTTAGTGTGGTTAAAAAGACTGAAGGAGACCTTTGCAACACTTTATATACAATACTGCTGACAACAATAAAGATGCTACAGTAATTTCACATATAACATATAAACAAACAACCATTAACCATTAAATAATTTCCTGCAGAGGGCAGTTAGGTCTTCCCTTCTGGTTAGACGGACCATGTGATATTTAGGCTTGTTTCCTTTCAACAAGTCAAAAATTGACCAGAGAAAAGCCCTGCCTGGGACAACTGCCCTACAAGCAAAATTCAACAGCCTGTGAAGATGCATAATTTCCTCCATGAGAGCTTTATTGACTGCCAGAAATTTCCACAGCAATTGCCAGACTCACTGCAATTTATTTGGCAGAAGTTTAAAATAATTATCAATTATATCAGGTTCTAGTCCCAAAAAGGCCAAGGACCAACTTGGCCCTTCTGACTTTTCATTGACCAAATGTACTCTTAAATTATTGTAGAGCTCTTTCAAAGCCAAACATGCTCTGCCCTGTCCCTTCCTGCTCTTAACCTACTATCAAAAAAATCATCCCAGTATTGGATGCTGATTGAAGAGGTGCCCTCTATTGCCAGTACCAATGCAAAGCTGAGCTGACAGTTCAAACATAGCACATGCCACTGAGCACCCCAAGGGCATGGCAGTGTCTAGAAAGAATTTCCCCTCAAACTAAAAAGCCAAATAAGTCCTCCTGTCTTATGGGAAGAAGGCAGAATGCCAACTGAATGTCCAACTTGCAAATCCAAGGGTTAAATTAACTCAAAAATTACCTCGGCTGGCTGATTCATGAAGGATAATGCACCCTGGCCTGATTTATGTCAGTTAAGTCATTGACTGATGAACCTGCAGGTTGCAAGAAGTTGTGAATCAGCCTGAATTTACCATACTATTTTTTAGGAATGAGGCCGATGGAAGACATTTTAAAAGCAGGCCAAGGAGGGGTGGAAAAGGGACCAATTACTCTGATGGCTGCTAGTTCTTTCTTAATCAACTTAGCTGCAATTTATTCATGTCTCTTAATGGATGAAAGATTTCTGAGTAACTAACTGAATCTAAAGATGCTGAGGAGCCAATCTTGAAACCTTTACAGAAAATCTTCAAGAAGGGCTGTGGACACCTCTTGATCAGTATAGTCATTCAACAGCTGGGTCAATTTAGTCAGATTGGAGAGTGGGACTGATGTGGGGCAATATAAACCCCTGCTATAGGGGGCTATGTGGTCACAAAAAAAGTGCTTGCCTCTAAGAGTTATCCTGTACTCACTCAAGTCCTCCCTCTAGGTGAGTGGAGGGAATACCAGGCCTTCCCCTACCCACTATCCCCCAGCATCTGGAGGCAGGGTGACCTTTACTACAGCCAGAATACAAGTGTGTGAACTTGCAAGCTGACCAAAGTCACTTCCCATGGTCCACACCGTCCATCTTGCGGGTGGCCGGCTTATCTAACATGGCACTCCACCAAATGTCAGGTTGCCTTAATTCCCACCTGAGGGACTTGTCTATGGCTTTTAGTTTCCAGAACCACTGATCATAATTTGCCCAATTTGAATCCTTTTAACGTGGGACACTTTTCTGATGGCCAAAAAATAAGCTAACCAGGGCAGAGCCTGGCTTGGATCCTTTTTATAATCACTCCTATGAACACCATGAAACCTAGCAATGAAATATTCTCATTTTAACTGCTGCTCTGCCTGAAGACTTTTTCCCAATGGCTGCCAAGGCTGCCACCAAGTCCTTGTTAGAAGGATTGTCAGCATCCAGAATGCACCTTATGCCCTCAATATCTGCTAGGTTAAATATCTCCATGAATTCTCCTATGAGGGTCTTTTCTTTAAAGCTGGCATAGGTGTGTGCCATAATGTGAGACCAAGGGGAGTTGAAAACTGAAATGTTCAGTGTAACCATGGCGGACATGAGCTGAATAACACAATTATCTGGATGAAGTGGGACATCACCCACCCTAAAGTACTGATGGTCTCAGACCTCCACTGTGTGTTGAGTAATGGTGGAGGTGCAACTTACCCCAAATCAGCCTCTCCTATCTCCCTGAGAGAGAAAACTGATGTGGTGCTAAAATTCTTTTCTAAGACTAGGTCAGACAATTTATCCCTCTCCTCTTCTGGCACTGAACTGATAACATCTTCAAAGTATTCCTCAGGAGACTGGCCTCTGTCATTAAACCCTGCCCCTGATGCCTTCCTGAATCACTATCATCCGTTTCCAGTGATGCTTCTGTTAGAGATGGAGAATTGACCTATAGGCTTAAGGTATCTCTTTTATTTTTCCTTCTAGATTTTTTGCCAGGAACAGGGCCATCCACCAACTCTTTTTCAAAATTTGCCACCTGTCTCTTCCTGCAGTTCTGCCCTTGTTCTCTTGTCTGTGCTGCTTCCAAGTCAGAAAGCAAACCTTGCACTTCTTGGGATAGTCAAAGCCATCTGTCCTTAAAAGTCGGAACCAGGATAGATACTACAAGATAGAGAATGTTAGCCGATAGAAAAAAAAAACACAAACTCTTTAAAAGCTGCTAAACAGCCTGAAATCTGAAAAGATGCCCAAATCTCCTGTGAGCCTGGATACTTTATTGCTATGGAGTTCTAGAATGTGAATACCTGACATGCTGCCTTGAATAGATTCATTCCTAACTTGAATAAAAAATTCTCTGTAAGAGAGGATGACATCCTGCTACAGGGTTCTGGAATGTTTGCACCTTTCACACAATATAGTTCCTCTCTAGTAAAAAGTCACCAAACAAGTACCTCCTATTTCATTTCTTCTATATTAAACAATTTTACAAACTTTATATATAGAAACCTGAACTATAAAGCATGGATCCTCCTTATATTTCCTACGGCATATACCCAAAATAACATTTCCACCTCAAATTTAGAAACAATGATCACATTTAAACAGAAAAATCTGCTATATTGGTTTCATTTAATGAAAGATGAAAAGCTACATTCTGTTGATTATATTAAAAATAAATATAATTTTAGACAAAGACATGTGGCTAGATGTACAATCATGCAGACAACATGTAGAAGGGGAAGTTAAGCCAATGATAAGATATCATATCCCAAAATTAATTGAATATCTAATATTCTTAATACAACAAAGCACATTGGGACAGAGTCACTTATTCAAATTATATAGAGTTGTGAGGAGAGAAATAAAAAGTAGCAATGACAATTATTAGAACTATTTTGCCTAAATTAATAATAGACCTCAGAGTGAAGAAGATAAAAAAATAATACTAATATCTTCTAAACATACAACTTCATCTCTTAGATGGAATCTCTTTACTTGGAAATTTTTGCATAGATCTTTCATCACACTATATAAGGTTCAAACAGAAAAACGTTTATTGGAGATGTAAATAAGAACTTAAAGCAAATTAGCAACACATGTTTTGACTGTACCGTCTTAACACTTTATTGGAACAACATTAATCTCTTTTTACAGGCTTTTATTTTGGAGATAAAATTGTTTTATCTAAATCACTAATCCTTTTTAACACTCCTATTCCTGTATGTGTTAAAAAATGAAATATCACGTTTTGTGGACTATGCTATCTATAGCAAGAAAGGTTATAACTCAGAATTGGAAGAACAAATCTACACCCCTTTCAAAAAATTTATAAATATTGAAATTGAACTCTGTCACCTGGACATCATTACAATTAAGTCAAGAACAAAACAACCAGGATTACATCTTGTTACAATGCATGGACAAAACATAGAGATCTGCTTGACAAGCAGAAATAACTGCATTTTGGATTCAATGTAACGTATAATAACTTGAATAATATGATGGTTAATGGACACTCCTGTAAATAATGCTTTTGTGTGTGTGTGTGTGTGTGCGAGGTTTAGCTGAAATTTTTTCATTTATTGTGTTCACAAATCTCTGACTAAAAATATTGTTTAGAAATTGAAAATCCAATAAAAATAAAAAAAATATATAGTTCTTCTCAGTAATAAGAGCCATTATTCTTCAATCCTTTATCCTGCTGATAAACAAAATCACAGCATCTACAGAAAGCCCCATGGCCAGGTTGGCTAACAATCTAAACCTGATGGTCAAACTTACATCTGCCCTGTACATCAAAATAACTGACTGCCCCACATGTATCATCTCCCCACAACAGTGACTTCCCACCCTAAAACAGTACATAATATAACCCCCCCCTGCTTATATATATATATATATATATATATATATATATATATATATAAAACTTGTAGATAGGTAAGTATTCAAAAAACACCTTAAAATAAAGACCAACACCCAGAGGTCCACTTACTGAAATAATGAGAGAATCCAAAATGTACATTGCCCACCATTCTTTCACAAGCCCTAAAACTCATGGTGTCTGCAAACTGACACAGCTTGATTCAATGACGACTAAATAACAGAGACTTCCGACATTCCTGCTGAAGGTATGCCAAGCAACACTAAACTTCCCCTCAAAGCCACTTGTATCGGCCAATTTAACAAAGTACTTCCTCATATTTGCATCAGTAATACCCAAACCATGAAGCAATGGTTGCAACCAAAATACAAACCATAAACACATCCATACCTTATAAAACCATCCCACCAGCCATCTATCCACACCAGAAACAATCCTCTAACCAAAGTGAATGCATGCTGTTTATATACTGTACATCTAAAACAGAGTTGTCACTGTCACTCTTGGCAAGAGACAACCCCTTTATTTCCCATTTTTTTAATTATTCTATAAAACAGATATTTTATAACTGAAACACCTAACTGGCACAAGAAATAACATAAACAACACAAATGTTACAAGAATAAGCTCTAGTTTGGCAAAAGCAATGTTCTATCCATATCACTGGAAGTGGGTATGCCATGTCTCTACAAAAACTGCCCCACTTTGGTCATTTGAGACATTATGCCAACCCCCCCCCCATACAAACTTAAATTAATGTTAAATACCAAGTTTTTTGCCATTGTGTTCCCCTCAAAGTCTAGGCAACTTCCCTTCTAAGCATGCTAATCATCCCAGTACCTTGTGCCTGTAAGGCAAACACCATAACCCTTAAGAAAATCCCTTGCCTAAACCCCAGATCACAGGATATATATATATATATATATATAGATATATATATATATATATATATATATATATATATATATATATGTGTGTGTGTGTGTGTGTGTGTGTGTGTGTGTGTGTGTGTGTGTGTGTGTGTGTGTGTTTGTGTGTGTGTGTATATATATATATATATATATATATATATATATATATATATATATATATGTATATACATATATATGTATATATATATATATATATATATATATATATATATATATATACACCCCCAGCTGTTAAAACTCCCCAAAATGGCATGGAAGTGGCCCCTACCAAAAGGTGCACGCTGACCCCTGTAAAAATGGTGACCTTATCTCGTGGACAACACAAATTACAGGGTGTAGGGACAAGAAAATGATATGCAGAAGATTGTATACATTTAGGTAAAGGGCAGGGGGAAATGCAATAGATAGTTGAGTTAAACATAAAACAGGCATTGCTCCTGTGTTACCCATGAAAAGTGTCCAGTTGGCCTACAGGTTACCAAAAGGTTGTTATTACTGACTATACTTGCAAACAAATATATCAGAGTGCAGGATAGATACAACTATACCACATTAATAAAATATTTATTGGGAATTAGGCCCAAGTCCTACTTCTGGGACAGCTTTAAAGCAAGGGAACACTAGTTTCTAATAGTTAATATGCAACAAGAACATTTGGAAATTGTAACCATAATTCTAATAAACTGTATAATGATCTTTTGGTCAGTTCTGAAATCAGGTTCCATTAAATGACAGTTAGTAGCTTCCTGGCATGATCACTGAGACTGACTGGTACTTAGCATTGCAAATTACTTACTCTAAACATAGGCATCATTATTTCTAGTATTTAACACATTTTTGAGTCTTATTTTTCATATGAATGAATCAGATGGATTATAGTCTGAGTTGTCATTTTACAAGTAAGCATCACAACATTATACAGTGAAGAATGTCTAACAATGTCAGTGTGTATTCTTCCAAAATTACAGGGTAAGATAAAACATGTATAGTACATTCTCAAATATTTTCAGAAACCATCTGATAAACTGAATTGCCAAAGCTCATTGAATATCAACAATCAGTTAAAAAGAGTATAAAACGGATTTCAAAAGTTTGGAAATGGATATGAAGTAGGCTGCATTTCTTTTTTGCATAAGTCAGAATTTCATCTCTCTTAATTATGACCAAAAACTGACCATAATTGCTGACACTATTTCTGACTTCCTATCGTTATTTACAATTTCAAAGCATTCCACACCACTTTTATCTGTACTGAGGCACCGTAAACAATCTGTCTTCAAACAAAAAGGCCAGAAATAGGAATTAGTTGCATATTTCTGATACATTGTGCCAAGTTTATTTGCAAGATAGTCTTGGGTGTTAGGTAACAGCGAGCATTGTTGTTTGAAAGTTTGTCACTGTTATTTTCACAATCTGAAATGTGGGAAGAAAAATATTTGTACTACTTTCAGTGCTCTACATCATGAATGCAATGCTTGAAACTAATGATAGCCAAACACTGATGATTAAAATGGTTGCAAATGGAGAACCAGAAGAAAGAACTGGAATCAGTGTTCATCTTAACACAGAACTCTTGTTGTGGTTTATATGTGTACATACATTTAGACATTATAGTTCTGGAACTGAAACAATTATATCATTTAAGAATTATTTATAAATAATATATGTTTCCACCTTCGAAAATATCTACTCGCTTTAAAAAATTTTTCTAGTTTTAGTTTGAATTCCACATGTTGTACTGTAGTATTCCTCATGCTGGGTAATCTAATGTTGATCACACATTTACACACTGCTCATTTGCTATGTTTAGTAAAACAAGTTGGCAAGGCTTTGTCCAACTAGAGAAGGGAATGCAATAAGACAACGATACAAAATTTAAGACATACAGCTTAGCTTCAAATTAATGCTTCAAAAGATACAAATATTTGGTTGTAACATATGTCTAACCTTGGTCAGTCTATACAGTGCTGGCAAATACTTTGAACACTGAGAATTGATTAGGTTTGGCCAAAACTGGCTGCAGACAACTTTTAGACAAATCAGTTATTGAAGAAATTAAACAGAGGATATCTTTCCCACCACAAAGTAATGATCATCTTGTGCAAATCTTTCTCATACTACCCCAGCTATAATTCTTCATAATATCTTACATTATGTTCATTTATTTCACTTTCCCACACTACTCACAGAAAATGGATATATTGGAGAAATTAGATACATCATGTATTTTTTGGCAAGAATTGTTTAGTTATGTTAGTCAAAATGATATAGGAGCATGGGAAACAAATTCTTGAAGAAAATATTGAAAGATTTCATTTAGCTCCAGTCATACCTCTCAAACGTTCGAATTTTCTCAGAATGTTCAGACTTTTGCCTCACATTTTTGATCCATTTTTCATAAAATTGTGGTTTTCTGGCAAAACGTTGACAAATCTTTGAGGAACAAAGTCAGAAAATTGTAAACATTTGAATTTCTTACTTCATACCCATCAGGAAATTCCTGGTAAAGCAAAACTTGTTATTGTATCAACTTCTTAGGTTTGTAAGCACAATACTTAAAAATTGCCCCTATTTTTGGCCTTTGTTCACCCCTCCCCTTAATTATGCCTTTTCCAGATTTCTTACTCTGAGAGGATGAGAGCTATGGCTCCAATATGTTGTTCAGTGTTGAAACTCACTAGGACAGAAATATGCATTTTGAAGATAAATAAGACCTGATAAGTCTACCCTTTAAATTGGAGAGAATGACATTAATTGTTCTTCTTGCTTAAGGAGTGAGTAGATGGGAAAAATTTGAAGCTGTTTTTAAATTCATGAAAAATGAATTTATCATATTGTGGCAGGCACAGGGCTTGCTAGAACATAAAGAGTATATCAGCTCTAAGATGTCACCATAGCTGTGACCTGTCTTGAAAGGGATTAGTCTCCTTTACGCAGCACTATGCAAGCAATAATGCCCAACAGGGTGTGTTCTACTGTGATAATCTGAGATCTGACACAACAGGCAGATTGCTTCTACACCCCTAGAAGAATGTTATTTACACAGTAACACACAACCTGGAGAGCATTATTGACCTTAGAGAATAGACTGTCAGTAAAATGGTTATGTTTTACTTATTTTTATTACTATATTATTATTACTTTTATATTTTTGATGTAATATAGTTCCTCCACCTGATGTTTCAGACTTGCTGTAGTATATGTAAATGATGCTGGAGGAATTATTTTACATGCAAAATATAAGATTTAAAAAAAATGTCTAGATATTTACCACATTTTTTGGTTCTTTACTCATTAAATGTGTGGTTATTGGCAATCAGTGGGGAATGAAGTCAAAGTTTCAAACAATATTTCCTTCAGAAAATGCATGCTAAAACAAATCCTTTTATTCTAGCAAATTTCTAACTGTATATCAGCAATCTTTAAAATATGTTTTTAGCATCCCCCCATACTTCTTAACATATAAGCTCAAGAAATCTGGGAAAATTAAAAGTAATGAAAGGACAAACGTCCAAAATTAGAAACAGATTTTAAATATTGCTGTTACAGGATTTGTTTTAGCATGTATTTTCTAAATTTCAAGAAGTTTAAAACTCAAATGTATGTCACCATTTAATGATTTCAATCCTATCCAAATTGCCAGAAAACCACAAATTTTATGAGGAACGATCGGATAAATAGTAGGCACAAATCTGGTTATTCTGTAAAAATATGGACAGTTGACAGGTATGGTCCCCTGTATTATTTTAGGCTTTAACCAGATTTCTTGAGCTGAGAGTTTAAGAGGTATGCTTCCCTCTTAGCTGCTGTTGCTGCTAGTCGATCGCTCTCACTATCTTTCACACGTGCACTTCCCCTTTCATGCACGCAGGCACACATACATTCACACATGCAGAGAGAAACTTACACACACACACACACACACACACACACACACACACACACACACACACACACACACACACACTTTTCCTTCTTTCTTTTTAAATGTTTCATTTAATTTTACACTCACTAAACAGCAAAAGAGCTGCATAGTGACTGTTAGCTTCCTTATTGTCTGACCTTCATGGCACCTTAATATACTACTGTGAAGTGGCAGATTAAATTTCAGTAGGCATTACCTGTATATTAACACCCTGCTGGAGAACATTCATTCTCCAGTAAGGGTGCTGAAGTACAGGTCACCCATTCGGTAAAGGTCAATAATAAACAGATTCTAAGCAGGTGATTATAATCAGTACAGTTGTATATATTTTTTACGTTTTGAATGGGTAATGAAAGTTTTTGTGTATCTGCAACAAGAGTTAGAAAAGTTGTTACAATACTTTCCCTCATATGATAGATTGTGACAAATTGAATTTTTTATAGATTTTTATCAGTATCACTTCAATTAATATAATATTTTATTTTATACTACATTTGTTTACAAGGGCAGTACAGTAACCTCCTGAGAATATGAAAAGAACAAAGATTTTTGTTCATTTATGGGCCTAACATATGTAGCATATATCTTGGTTATTAATTTAGGAGATCTAGGGGCTAGACATTTATATGAGACCTACTACTTCCAAAAATTTAGATTTTATATACTTGTCCTTGTCGTTGAAATGCATATCACTGCTGATTAACTCTCCAAGATCTTTTATCTGTCAACAATATTGACAGTCAGATTGACAGACATGATAAACTGTAGCAAGACTGAAAAATATAATAACACTATTATAAGTGCTTAGTTTGAATCTATTCCTCTTCAAGCAATAATTAACTCTAGAATATAGGTTAAAAATGCTACTGATATCATAAAGTATCACATTTTAGTATCATCAGCATATTTTGATAACCAAAAATTAATTGATAAAGGCAAAAAAGAAAGGACCATATTAAACAAAAATATCCCATGAACCATGTTGTGGGGAGCACCAGAATATGTATTGGTCTAATCTGAAAAGTAATCAAGAACTTTAACTCTCTCTTTTTTTTTTTAACCAAAGATACACCCATTCAATAATATAAGAATTGACATAAAAATTAATCAGACCATTAATTATTGAACAATGAGATGCACTAGCACAAATCTAAAAATGCTACAATCACATGTTCTCTCATTTAACACCCTGGCAATGGGTTCATAAAAGTGTACCAAATAAGTAAATTATGTTAATGCTATGTCTTCATATATGTCACCTCTTGCTGCAAAGCTTTATGTTCAATACTTTACTTCCTTTGTCACAAAATAAATGTTCATGTAGACTAAAGCTGGATCTCAGATTGTGCGATATCATACAATTTTCGGCTCCTTTTTATAGAATTCCCCTTTTTATTGTTCAACTTTGTTTGCCAAGCAATAAAATTAAAATGTCTCTATTACTTCCTTATCTTAACTGCCAGGCAAAATCCAGGGATACATTCCAGTACCCTGGCTACCTATGCTTAATAATTAAATGTCCCTTATTTGTCAAGGACAATGTAAACTATCTCCATAACTGTTCAGTCTCATTGATTTTATGCAAGTATTTCACCAGTTTTGCCGACCAACTTTTGCATCTCCTACCATTCTGCCTAGCAGCTGTCTAGTTACTTAGGCATAGTCCTAAATCAATACCTCCATTTTCCCAACCTTCCTGTGTAGTGCAGACTAAAAGTTCTTGTTGCAGTCCAGGTAGACAATGTGTACTGATTCTCCCCTGTTGAGTTTTATTGCAATCCAGTCATAAAACTGGATAAAATTGATTAACAGCTCCTTTGAGCAGTGAAGCCATATTTGATGCCGTCCTGGAGATTGTCATCCTCTAGATATTTTACCAACCTTTCCC
>NC_056732.1:468346985-468356985 GCF_019279795.1 Protopterus annectens
CCTCTTCTCCTTTTCCTACTCTACCATCTGAAACTATCACTCCCTGCACCATTAATTCAATACACCACATGCTGCATACAGACTGAAATCTGACAACCTCTACCCCAACCCTCCTATCCAGTCCGAGTCTGTCAGTACCAAATATTGTCTGCTTCTGTTTCCAAAGAAAGCTATCATGTTTCTGAATACTCCCAATCTTTTTAAATGAATGTTAATGATGACCTGACTCATAAGGGGAATCACTAACAGCAGGATCATTAACCAGATAACCTCAGCCCTACTTCTCAATACTTTATTATCCCACCTAACCAGCAAACTGTAAACCCTACCGTTCATGCCCTTCCATTTTTTATTGAATTTCCCTTATAGTTGTATAGAAAGCATACCTGTCAACTTTCCATATTTTTGTCTCCTATTTTCAATCTGTTCCTTATAAAATGTTGTTTTTCTGGCCAATCTTTGACTTTAATCAGATCATTGCTCAGTTTAAGTAGATTAGTTTTTGCACGGTCTCTGAATGTTGAAGTATCACAAGATGCCTCTGGTTTCAGTTTTAAGTTGAATGTGACTGGCTTATAGTCTAACTTGACCAGGCGAGAAGTTTACAATAGGCAGGGAGCATAGTTATCTCATATTGGTAATGACAAAGTCCAGTATTTAATCTCTCCTGTTTTTTGGGGTGTGGACTTACTGGTCCAGGAAATTGGTATTCATGATGCCCCAAAAAAACTCTAGTTATAAATGTTTGAGGATGTATAAGTTTCCCAGTTGATGATAGATTACTGAAGTCTCCTAGGAGAATGGTGTTAGGCTTAATACATATGGACTCCATATTGGTTTGGTAGGACGTATGGGCTACAGTGGACATAGATGGAGTCCTGTGTGTTATGATGTGATAAAGGGTTTTGTTTATAGTGAGATGGGCATAGAGGAGGTCTAGTCATTATTTTGTCTAATGAACCTAGAGGAGAGATTTAAAAAGAATAGAGAGACACCTCCTCCTTTAATGCTTACTTCTAATGCTGTCAGCCTGCATGAGTGACAGGTGTTGAAGCCCTCCACTGGTGGAGTGCTTTCAATGGTCTTGTTCAAGGTCTCCATGATGATGCATATATCTGCATTTCTCATGGCAAGTAATGCTAGTAGAGTACGGCATTTTTGTTAAGGCTCATAATATTAAGCAATAATACCTTAATGTTGTTCTGATTCTGTTTCTTTATGTGGGAAGTTTTAGAACATTAACATTACCTAAAAAAAGAATATTGGGTTTGGTCAAGGTTTTAGTTAACATACAACAGGCTTGGGGGAAAGGTACAGTCCATCTGTGCCAAAATGGGTTGTATTGTCTATCAGCTCATCCTAGGCTGATGTATAGTGTACACCCTTAGAATGCCACCAGAATTTAAAGCAGTCATTGAAGTCAATTATCTTTTGATTGTATTGTGGCAACATTCTTGGTGATGGTAGAATAGTGCTCAAGGTTAGGTTCATACCTGTCTCAGACACAAATTCCAAGAGCACCATCATGTCTCTTTTCATATAGTCCAGGGGAGGTACATCTGAAATCATTTACACCCACATGTACATGTGGCATCTTCAGATACCAAATGCCATGTAATGACACCCTTACACTTGGCTGCTCTTAAATAAAGCTGCTGTCTCTCCCAGTCAAGAAAAATAGACTACCTGCTACAATTCCTTTATTCAATCACTATAAAACTGAAAAAATCATGAATCCCCTTATCCTGTACAACCCTGCACTCCTGCTCCTTTTTAATATCCTTAAACCATGATTGCTTACTCTGTTCCTTTAACTTCCAAATCATCAGTGTAGTGTCAGTTTCTCCTTGTGTCGACCATCTTATGCTTTACCATTCTAAATTAGCTTCCACTGTGAATCCTAGAGCAGCTGTAAATCCTCCTGCAGGTCTCTAATCCTCCACACAGTGTGTTCCCCTCCTTATAAATCTACTCCAGCTTGGAACCTTTACAACTTCCTTTCTCTCATTTTGATCTTAATAGTTTATTCCTCTTATCCTCCCACTGTATTCCACAATCCAATTCTGACATGCAGCTTTGATTTCACTCAATTGAATTATATCCACCCAATTGAATTATACCCACTTGGCCGTCATCCTGTACAGACTTACGCCTTTCAATGAATTAATATGCTCATCATATTTTCACTTCTCTGGGCTCTACCACCACAGTTTGCTATTTGTCTTCACAATATGGCAACTTTTTACTACCATTGCATTATCAGATCCTTTTTTATCCAAAATCTACACCTGTCCTATCTTATCTATACTTCTTTCTTCTACTAATAACCTGTCCAGCCTGACAGCCTGTTTAGAGACATCACAGGAAAAAGCAAACAGCTTTTTATCTACCCATCTCTGCACTAACCTTATAGTATTCTCATGCGCCCACTAGTCTGAAATCCTCCAATACTCTTCTTAACACTGCATAGCTTTAATAGTCAAGATGTAGCTTTCTATTCAACTCAGCTCTGTTATCAAACTGAAATCACCTTCTGATATAATTCTATTTCCTTTCCCAAGGCACTCAGTGTAGTTAAACATTTACACAGTACTGATCAGTTGCTCGTGTATGGACCATAAAAAGCTGCCACCACTACCCCCCCCCCCCACATACACTTATTCACTACCTGCCTACCTTTACCTCAGCAGTACATTTCTTACAACCCCAGCCCCACCTGTACTTTATAGAAATATCCACCCCTCTCCTGCTCCTTACCACAACTCATTTCTAACCAAACAAAATGCCATATATGCAATTTCCCAGTCTTCCTAGATTGTAGCTTTAATTCTTGCAAACTCGCCCTTCCAGTAGGATTCTTTATCCATCTACATTCCAATTAGCCACTCACATTATGCTTCCCTCCCCATACCTGCTAAATCTGGACCACCTGTTGCGACTCTACTATTCTTCCCAACAGGACTTTCAGAACCTCTGAAAGGATAAACTATGCCCCCACAGTAGTGAAAATTCATGGCCACTAATGGCCACACCTACAACTAGGCCCTTGAAAAGTAGGTATATCCAGCCAAAGATATGGACTCCTAATCAGTAGAAACTCTTGCTTTTTCCAGTAGTAATGTGGGATACAACTCAGAAACATAAAAAAAAGAGACTAACAAAAATGATGGAAAAACAAACACACTATCAAAGTGACTGTAAAATATGTAGACTTTAACAAATTGTATTGCAAAATTCTACCACATACAGTCATTTATTTTTGCTTTTAAAAAAGGAAGATACACAATTTGTGTCGTCTTTCTTTAAATTATCATTGCCATTAGTATGTTGGTCATGTAACGTGGTTTTCTCTATACAGGACAGCTTCAAAAATCACACATAAAGGATTAAAAAATTGTGTGAAGGGGTATATCAAGCCTGAAAATAGGGACATACCACCAAAAATCGATACAAATAGAAGAGTAAATCCTTCTTGAAAATAGGAACATTCCCCCAAAATAAGGACATTTGAGAGGTCTGATTACTTTACTACAACTGCATCTACCTTTAAATATTTCCTTTCCAAAGATGTAGCTTACAAGTATATGACCGAAACAATGTCATAAACTTCTTTTACGATCTTTTACAGGTGTTTTATCTAGACTCCATAAAAGATGTTGTCAATAAGTTGAAAAGTTTCTTGACTAGATTCTGCAGGGTATTGCTGTTCAACAAAGCACCTCTCACTGGTTTATATACATGGGCCATCAATAATGAAAGCAGAACCACAGTTCTTTATCAATGGTTTGCATTAGTGTTATTGTGGCTATTTTATATATAACAAATTAAGACATAATTTTAGAAATTTATCAATGAGACACTGAAATTTTTGAATCCATAATAACATACGCATGAACTTAAACTACAAAAATATGTTTGAGCTTAAAACATATAGAAAAATCTAACTAAAATAAATGGATTAATGCTTCCAAGACTCCTATATCTTTGTTCTTCTTCTTCTTAGTTGTAATAAGCAAACACGCTGTAAAGTACATATCCCAAAACTAACTTGGCTTTAATGGACAGACAGTAAAGCCCTTGCTGTGACCTGACTTTGAATAGTGTCTAGAGCCCAGAAACAGCCAAGTGAAGAGGGCAGGAATGTGCAGCCAGTGCTGGCTCACTTATATGGTTGGAGGAGGATGGAATAGAAGCCAGCTGCCTGATGTCCTTCAAGAATGCAACTGCAGTCATAACATATGGGTTGTCCTGCCTCAGGCAGCCCTCGGTCGGCCGGATTCCAAAGTCTGGGTCTGACGTCGGCTGATGTCGCATTTCTCTCCGATGTCAGAGCGGCTGGAGTATATAAGCATCAGCCGACGCGATTTTCTCCAGTCTTTCTTGCTGCGCGGTGCCCGAAGCAGAAGCAGTTCGCAAGTGCCAGTCGGTCAGCTCCTGTATTCTTCGAATCCGAAGTCATCAAAAAAGCTAAGTACCCCGTTGGGGACCTTTCTTGCCTCAGCCGATGTCAGAAATTACTGAAAAAGTTAACAATTGTTTGTCTTGTGGTAAACAAATACCTCATAAGGATTTCCACTCTTACTGTCTTCCTTGCCTTGGCCCAGACCACGACGTCTCGGCCTGTGTCGCCTGTGCTCACTTCAATAAGCGCACTCTTAGGCGCCGGGCGGAGTTCGCTGAACACTTTTTCGGCGATAAATTTGCTTATACAATGCCGTCGGAACTTCCGACATCGCAGACTCCTAAGAAACGAAAAGACCGGGACCAACATCCTCGGCCCATGTCTTCCGCCGACTCCACGTCAAAACCTACCGCGAGTGCTCCGGTTCCCCCGAGACGGTTATTTCACTGCTCCGAACCGAAGACACCGCTTTACTGACACCTCCGATTCCAGAGGCCACACCGACGCCAGTTATAGATTTTCCTCCGGATACTGAAACCGAGGAAATGCCGGAGACCATTGCTGTAGATAAGGTCACTCCTGCACGTGGAGCTGCTAGGCCTCCTATGGCCATGTCCATTAAGGCCTACACACGTGCTAAGGCAGCCAGCAAGACCAAGCACCTTACTGTTAAGGCCTTACCTCAGCCTACTCCTGAAACCCAAATAATGACTATGGCCGCAGATTTAATTTCCATGATTAGAGGTTCACAGGCCCATCCTGAGAGGGGATCCCAGCCTCCTTCTGATAAGAGGCCCCGGGTTGAACCCTCTGACCCTATCCCTTCAGATGAAGATTCTGAGGACTCTGTTCACTCCGATGGCCAGGAAGAGACCTTCCAGTCCTATGAGGACTCGGATGCAGAGGATTCCATCCCCTCGGCCACCCCTCCTGAGGATATTTCTTTTGGGGAAGTTTTGCATACCATGAGGGAACATTTTAAGTGGCAAGGCCAGGAATATTCTGATTCCAGAAAGCGCCTTCGAACCTTCCTTAAAAAGCCCCAACACAGGGCCCTGGCTATACCTCCTGTGCTTGATGTTTTGGATGACCTATACTCTGACTCCAGTGTTACCCCAGATACTCTTCCTCCTGCCCCAGCCAAGCCAGACAGATATTATAGGGTCCCAGAAACACATTCTCATTTCTTTAGGGCCCATGCTGTTGATTTAGAAACTATTTCTCAGGGACCTAAAGGGGTTTCAGCATCCACCTCCAAAAATCCCTTGCCTTCCAACAGGGAAGCTAGGTCATTAGAGAGATGGGGGAAAAACGTCTACACCTCCACTACTTTAACTATGAGAGCTCTGAATTGTCTCTTTCATATGTTTCAATATCAGGATTACCTGTTAGATGATTTACAGAAAACATTGGCCTCTCCTGAACCTTTAGACAGGAAGTCTTTACAGGAAGCTGTACATAATTCTCAGCAAGTTAGCAATCACTTTCTGCAGTGTGGATATGATGCATTGGAAGCTTCATGTAGGGCAGCTATGACAGGGGCGGTCATTCGTAGACATGCATGGTTAAAAGAACAACCTCTACCAGAACATGTTAAGGCAAAACTTCTTGATGCACCTTTGGAAAAGAACAAGCTTTTTGGTACTAATGCTAAAGATGTGTTAAAGTCCATCGGGAAAAAGCAAAATCAGTTCAGACTGTCAAAGATTTCCTCCAGGTTCAGCCACCCAGATTCAGCAGGAATTGGCCTTCTAAAAACTGGTCCTTTCCTAATCCTGAAAGATTTCAAAGGGGTAAAAACAGGCGTGGCTGAGGAAGAGGACAATACAGAGGTTCTTACAGGGGACGACAATGGCAACCAGCAAACCAAAGAAGTGACACAGGGGTCTCCCCTGCCCCACAGGGACAATCTCAATGACTTTCCTCTATTTCCACTGACCAAGGAGCAAATAGAAGCTCCCTTGGGCAGAAAATTATCTCTGTTTTCAGACAATTGGCACAGATTGACAAAGGACAAATGGATTTTGGACATTATAGACCAAGGTTACAGGTTCCACTTTCATACCTTACCAAGAAAACAAGGCATGCCAAACCTACCACAAAACCAGAGGGCAGAGGCTATCAAGCAAATTTCTCTGCTTGCTCAGATCAAAGCAATAGAAAGAGTTCCACAACAAGAACAAGGCCAGGGGTTTTACTCAAGACTGTTCCTTGTTCCAAGAAAAGAAACTCAATGGAGACCAATACTGGATTTGTCCGCATTAAACACTTTTCTCATAGTACCAAAGTTCAAAATGCTGACTCTACAGCAACTCCTTCCCATGCTGGGCAAGGGGTCTTGGCTGATTACTCTGGACCTCAAGGAGGCATACCTGCATGTCCCTATCAGACACAGCTGCAGAAGATACCTCAGATTTCTTGCAGGGCCAGAGCATTATCAATTCTCAGAATTGCCATTTGGCTTATCTACTGCACCCAGAGTATTCACAGAATGCCTGGCTTCAGTAATTGCTCATTGCAGGCTCCAGGGGATCCAAATTTACCCGTACCTGGACGACTGCTTCATACAAGCGGACGACAAATTGATTTTGACAAAAAACTTGAACTATGTCATACAATTGCTACAGGCTCTGGGATACCTAGTCAACTTCCAAAAGTCAAGACTTCAGTCATCCCAGCAAATAACCTTCTTAGGAGCCAATCTAGACACAGCCTCTCAAATGGCTTACCTGACAGAAGACAAGCAAGAGAAGTTAACTCATTATTTCAAAGGTTTGGCAAAACTCACCCAGATGACTGCAAGGAGATTCCTACAGGACCTGGGTTACATGGCATCCTGCATTCTCCTGGTTCCATTAGCAAGACTACACATGAGAAAGCTTCAATGGTACCTAAAAAGCCTATGGTCTCAGCACAGCAACAACCTAGAGACAACCATACCGCTCATTCCATGCCTACAAAAGGAATTCCTATGGTGGGCCTCGGTAAGCCAGGCAAACACAGGTATGTCATTCAAAAAACCTCAGATAACACAGACCATGACCACAGATGCCTCAGACCTTGGATGGGGGGCGCACATGGAGGGCAGATGTATACAAGGACAATGGTCTCCAAAGGAAACACATCTGCATATAAACCAAAAGGAAATGCTGGCAGTAATGCATGCCATCGAGGCCTTTCGACAACAATTTCAGCAAGGCCATCTACTGATACGGACAGACAACACCACTGTGATGTGGTACATAAACAAGCAAGGGGGCACCCATTCTTACCCCCTTTGCAGACTGACAATGAATCTTTGGGAAAAATCACTGAGCCTAAACATACAGTTGCAATCCCACTTTGTTCCAGGCAAAGACAATGTTCTGGCGGACAGCCTAAGCAGGAATTTCATAGATCCACACGAGTGGAGGTTACATCCGAAAATATTCACACAACTCACCTCGACATGGGGCAGGCCAGAAGTAGACCTATTTGCCTCCCACCTCAACCATCATCTACAAAAATTCTGTTCAAGGACATATCATCCACAAGCTTGGAAAATAGATGCTCTTTCATTCAACTGGAACTTCCTAAAAATCTATGCATTCCCACCTCTGCCACTGATGACCACAGTATTACTAAAGATCAAAGCAGAGAGGCCCAAGGGGATCCTAATAGCTCCAGACTGGCCAAGACAACACTGGTATCCACTACTACGGAGCATATGTCACAACAAAAAGTGGGCCCTTCCCCAATGGCCCCTACTTTTGACTCAACACAACTTCAAAACAGTGCATCCAAACCTTCAGACGCTGCATCTAACAGCCTGGGAGATCCCATGAATAACCTCAATCTATCTCTCTCCAAGGAAGTTCAGCAGATATTAACAGAAGCTCGAAGACCATCCACCAGAAAGGTTTACTTAGCAAAATGGAAGAGCTTCAGCATTTGGAATACCAACAAGGGACATGATGCATCATTATTGAACATCCCACTCATCCTGGAATATTTGTCAGATATGTTACAGAATGGACTCTCATATTCTTCCATAAAGATACATGCTTCAGCTATTTCAGCTAGATATAACACTGATCCGCCTGTGTTTTCACATCCGTTGTTAAGGCAATTCCTCAGGGGAATCAAGAACATTAAGCCACCAAGAAAGGCTCCAGTGCCAGCTTGGGACCTCAACTTTGTCCTAGAAAAACTGACTCTACCTCCCTTTGAGCCAGCAGCTTCAGTGGACTTACAATTTCTCTCATGGAAGACAGCTTTCCTGTTGGCAATTACCTCAGCAAGAAGGGTTTCGGAACTACAGGCCCTAATGGCAATACCACCGTTCATAATCTTTCACTGAGACAGAGTCTCCTTAAGAACCAACCCTACCTTTATGCCAAAGGTGGTATCTAGGGTTTCTCTAAATCAAGCTATTCACCTGCCTACTTTCTTCCCCAATCCTGAGAGCAAAGGGGAAAGACTGTTGCATACCTTGGACATTCACAGACAACTTCGCTACTACCTGGACAGAACCAAGACCAGTAGGAAGTCTGATCAGCTTTTTGTAGCTTACGCCCCTGGAGTACAAGGAAAAGCAATTTCCAAACAGACTATTTCAAAATGGATTGGACATTGCATCAGATTTTGTTATTCCTTCCATGGGAAGAATGTTCCAGCCAATGTCAGACCACACTCCACCAGAGCTACAGCCACCTCTACAGCATTCTTAAGAGGGGTGCCTACAAAAGACATTCTAGAAGCTGCTACATGGAGCTCCGTGCATACATTCTCCAAACACTACAATCTCCCTTTATACTCCAGATCCAGAGCAGGCTTTGCTTCGGCAGTCCTGCAGGGTTTGATTGCCACACCATCTCTTTCCTAGAGCATTCCTCCTCCCCCAGCTAAGCTATGGTATTCAACCCATATGTTATGACTGCAGTTGCATTCTTGAAGGACATAGTACAGTTTTGTACCTACCATAAATGTAGATGTCCGATAGATATGCAACTGCAGTCGGATTTTCCCTCCCTCCATACCCCTCTATCCCTTGGGTCCACTCCTATCCCTGTTTCTCTTAGCTGGGGATATCTGTTATGGTGTATCTGTTTATTGCTTACTTATTTGTCTGAATCCTGTTTTTGTCTTCCAATTTGATTACAGCCTTCCTTGGAGGGCACCTGGCATCTGGGGCAAGAAACACTGAAGAAAATGGTGTCGGCTGTTGCTTATATACTTCAGCCGCTCTGACGTCGGAGCATACCTCTCAAGTGTACCTCATTACGAGGAACGTACCTCATTTGGGGTCTTAAAAAGTTCATGTTCCTCAAAGTTCCACATTGAAAGACTCTGTCACACATTCAGTGTTAGGAATTTTTTTTTGCCCATTTGTTCCACATTATGAGGGCTAGTGTTCCTCATTTTGGAGATGGAAGGTTGAGAGTTGTGCGTCGGAGAGAAATGCGACATCAGCCGACGTCGGACCCAGACTTTGGAATCCGGCCGACCGAGGGCTGCCTGAGGCAGGACAACCCATATGTTATGACTGCAGTTGCATATCTATCGGACATCTACATTTATGGTAGGTACAAAACTGTACTTTTCTTCACTTGTAAACAG
>NC_056732.1:468361985-468366985 GCF_019279795.1 Protopterus annectens
TATTGTCAGTACTTTTTTTGCATTTAGCCACACAATTAAATCCATTGTAAGCTCCAAAATTGTATAACTATAATTATGGATCTGAAGATATGTGCAGATTCCTTGTGGTGTTTTGAGAAGTCCTTTATCTCCGAATAGGATTTAATCTATTCTACTGTACTGGAATGCTGCACTGTATGCTAGACTTTGTTTATTTGATTTATTTGTTTGTATTTATTGCATTTGTTTGTCTATATGCAAGAGCCCTTTTTAGTGAAGGTCAGGGAAGAAATGTTTCACAAAAGTAAGATACACGAAAAACAAAGCATATGAAAGTACATTACAGAGTATATGCAGTCCATTATGGTGAGTTAAACATGGCACAAAGATAAACACAAATTTCAATTGTATATAATACAAGAAAATATCAATAACATTTGATCAGAAACAAAGATGTATGTATACTACACACAAATAAGTTAAGTGTTAGATTCTATGTTAAAGGGGTTTATACATGTTAATGTTAGAAAGAGGATAGCTAGGATAAAATGAAAATCTAGTATGTAAAGGAGACTGCAAGTAGTAGTGAAGAAGAGGCTAGAAGCAGCAATAATTTTAAGGATGAGAAATAGATGGATTGAGAAAGTGGGGTTATGGCAGGACTGGAATCATTTAGTTGGTTGTCCTGGAGAGAAACATGGGCATATCCTTGATATGGCTAAATGAGATTTTAAAAGGGACTTGAATGTTTTATGCTTTTGCTCATGTTTAAGAGTGAGAGGGATAGAATTCCAGGCTTTGGATGGGTAGCAGAAAAAAAGTACGTTACCAAAACTGTTATTTGATTTTGGAGTGAAAAGTAGGAATATATCAGTGGAACACAAGGATCTGTGAGAAGAGTATTATGGGATAACTATGGAGAATGATGTGCAATTATTGTGTCAGTAAATGAACTTGTGTATGGTTAGAAGTTGGGTATAGGTTAGATAACGTGTAAAGTTTAGCCAATTTCATTCCTTGAGTAATAGGTGGGGGGGGGGGTTCTATGTTGATGGTTGGCAGCAAGTTTAACTACTTTATCACAACATTCTTCTAGCTTAGTCAATCATGGAGTGTGAAGACTGGATCACAATAGATGATAAATGGGAGAAGGTGGGCAGTGACTAAGTTTTGATGGATTTTGTCAGAACCCATTGAATTCTGGTGGGAGAGTCTAGATTTTGGTGTTTTTTGTTTCACAATATGTTGTATATCGTATTCAAATTTCATATATCATCTGTGCAAACATCTAATAATTTTGTTGGGGGGAAAACTCAATTTTGGTGTTATTTGCTGAGAATATATGGAAGGTATTTTTTGGAATGAAAAGTTTTTTGGTGGGGAGCAGAAGCTTGTTTTTGCTGAGATTGATGTGTACTTGAGATGTTGTTAATCATTTTTTCTATGGCTAGGAAGGATTCCTGTGGGATATTTTGAAGGCTAATATGGTTTTGGGCATGGCAGATTAAGGTGCAGTCATCTGCATAATGCACCAGGTGGCTTATTTTGTATGTTCTAACAGCTCATTGATGAAGATGCTAAAGAGTATAAGGCCGAGAATATAGTCTTGAGGTACTACAGTCAAGACTTGGAGGCTCAGAGTTATACTAGTAATGCTAACGAGATCAGGGATTTATCACTCCTATTGTGACCCCAATATCAACATATATTAGCGATCACTATAGGCCTTATATCTTATTATGTAATTGTATTTTTCTTAAATTGTCTATCTGTATTTGTATCAACTCTCAAGCTATATTGTATCAATGTGTAATATTATCTGGAGCTTTTCTCCCCAGGCCTCCACTGAAAATGGTAACACCTTGACCCAGTGGACCTTCCTGGTAAATAAATGCAATAAATAAATAAATATTACATTAGGTATCATTAGGTATCATTAAGCTGGGGAGAACAAATATGTCTAAGCATCTGCCATTTCCACTATATGCATGTATGTGAGTACTAAAAAAGTGATTTCCCTTATATTTTGAATAGTCTACTGTTAATAATTTGGCCAGCCACAACTCTAGTCAGGCATGGAAATGAAACAGATATTTCCCATTTGATTCTTACTCAGCAACCTACACAGGGAAAAATGATCATCCCTTCCCAGACTACGGATAAAGCATTACATGAGAGAGTTTGAATATTTGTTTAAAGGCATTTACATGTCCTGGGATATCTATATAAGCTATTTCCACAGACTAACATATAAGTCAACATAGAGAAGCAACAACATACACTGCAGACCTCTAATAGATAAAATAATTATTTACTAGATATACAGAAATGTGCTAGCACCACAGACTTCACCATCCAGGGGAGCTCAGGAGAAAATGAAAAAGTATTCCATTAAATATCGGAACCAGTTAACTTACAACCAATAGGAAATAAACAACAATTAAAAAGTAAAGTGCAAGCCCGAATAAATAAAACCTTTTTTGCTGATATAATGAAAAAAAACACAGTAAATACATCAAAATAAAGCATACCAGTCAAGGCCTGTATTTCCTTAAATTGTAGCAAATTGCTGACTTTATAAATATTTTGAGCTAAAAATCTTACCCCTAAATTTACAAAGGAATGACCTGAACAAGATTTAGCTATGACTTGTCAAAGCACACTGTTTTGGCTCATGTTTTTCTGAATGATAAATTAAAAAAAGTGGATTGATGGATACATTAGCATGTTGTTTCAAATATTTCTGCAAAAAGCTGATATACTTAAACAGATGCCATGGATTAGTAATGATTAAAGACAGGCCTAGTACTCTGTTTAGAAAGAGGAAGAATTTAAGTGAGACACACTGACACCACATAGTGGTACAACATGTAACCTTTATCGTGGTTCACTTTGTGACACATCACGACGCAGTGTATGTCATGTGATAGCTTAAGCTTGGTTATCAGCATCCAATAACTGAGCAAGAGTTAGCTTTAGCTTACCGTACTAACTGTAGCATTATCATTCTTATATATGTTTGGTAAATGCAAATATAGTTCCCTTTTTGAAGAATATATAGCCATTGCATTATATGTTATAGGGCTAATGATCATACACTTACTATAAAGAATAATAAACCAACTATTGCCTTAGAAAAATATTGTGATGACATGATGGGGAACTCTTTTAAGTTTATATTATTAGAGGTTATTGTTTTAAGTGTATTTGGGGTGAACGTTTATAACAAATTGATACTTAAAAAAGGTTGGTGATACTTTAGACTTAATGATTATAATGCACCTGGCTTCAATAAGTTCTATTTTAAGCTTAAATTAAAATGTAGAAGATGGTGGTCATCTGCAATCAGACCTAACTAATGTTGCTGCTCTACTGGCTATTTTTAGTATTAAATGTTCATATTTTTATAGAAGAGTATATATGAATATTTGTCCATTATGTAAGTTTTAAAATATCTGAATATTTTTTTATAAAAACTTAATAAAATGTTTTCAATAAAATATGGTTGTCTGTTATGTTACATTGTTATTTTCTAACAGACAGAGTTATATGTGACAGTTTAAAGTGGCTAATATTGTTTGATAACTGGAGTCATTTTTGTCATGTCGGTTGTGCTGTGGCAGGATCAGGTCGTCTTGACTTGAATAATATACCTAATGCTTTAAAAGGATAACACAATAATAAATGATGTGAACTTGTCTGACTGAGTGGTTTGTACTCTGGTGACTCATGTACTGTTAAAGCTCTGGTTTCTTTTGACATTAAACATTCAGACTTGCTTGCTGCTAATCCTTTGGGTTATAAACCTGCATGAACTGAAATGGGGAGGCATACAACAAAATGCAAGAAACCAATTTCACAATATTGGACTTAAAAGGTATATCAAAAAGAAAAGTGGGCCCCTTGAGGGTTGACAGGACTGAAAATTTCATCTGTTTGACTTACTAATCAAACATCATTAAAAGAATAGTGTGATTACAATATTAGAGTTAGCAAGGGCTAAACCATACTTATTTTAAAACATGCTGAATGCATTAAGATGGCCCGTTTGGAAAGCATTAAGAAGTTATACTTAAGTATACTGATGTTTAAAACTAGGCATGACTGCAATAACTCCACATGTTTCACATTGTAATGAAGCCAAATTCAAGTTTTTCAGACATGGTATTGATTTACAGAGCATTAAAAATCTATCTACGAAAGTAGGTCTTGATCTTCTAACAATTATCAGTTCCTTAGCATCTGCCTGGCAACGGTTAATAACAGCGTACATTCGGTAACGGTAAGAATGAAAATAAAGATAAAACTGAAGATAAGTGAGATACCGCTACAGCCGAAATAAAGTTAAAGCCGATATTGAACACACTTATTTTTTACAACACAGACCTGCACCAGTGATAGCCCAGAAGGTGAAGCCACAGCTCTGAAGGTCACCCAAGCTTTAATATGAGCAGCAAAGAATTAACAAATAATGGTAAATGGAAAATCAATAAGAAGCAGAGAGGGGATGCTAGTGGTGCATCCATTGTCAGCCATGTGATAACACTGCACTTATGTAAACAGACACAAGCATAAAAGGCAGAAGGCCTTGTTATAGTCACAGATGCCAGAAAAAATTGAATATTTGAACAATGATTTATATATGTTAACTTGCCTTATATTTCACAAACTCAAACACAGATTTGTATTCTACCAAAAAAAAGTAATTTCCTCATATCTGCATTTCTATCTCTCTCTTTCTTGCACAGTACACACTATTTTAAATCTGTACAAGTGCATAGGATTACAAAATGTAAAGTGGATGAAGGGTAATACAGCACATGGGGCTCTGTGATTACAGTCAATTTAGGAAGAAGAAAACATTGTTAAGCAATTTTCTGATATAAAAAAGATACTTAACAATTTTTTTAAGCACTCCTCGGTGGTATTAAACTGTAGTTTGGTCCTAGAGTACAATAGCAGCTACCAGATGTGAGAAGCAAAATCACTTTAAAAGAATTAAAACACTTCACTCTGATACA